>NC_056730.1:1062845110-1063072610 GCF_019279795.1 Protopterus annectens | reverse complement strand
ACAGAATCCCACTGCTTTGTCAGAAATACACAACAGTTATGGTGGCCTGGCAGCAGTATGCCTTGCAAATATCCGGACATAACATCACACTGGGTAATTACACTAAGCTGCTAGGCATGTAACAAAGCACTGTGCAAACTACTGGCAGACTGCCACAACATTGGCCTACATTTCGTATGGGGGAATACACATGTACCTGCAAATATAGCAGGCTCTGCAGGCATGTCACAGCACAGAGTAACAGACACCTGTGTGAAAGTGCATACCCATAACCACTGTGAACACAGCCACAACCACATATGGTACACAAGCTTAATATTACACTATATGGACTGTTTGATCAACACCACCCTCATATGTGCCACTCACAAACCAACCCTACTTATATTGGGTCATGACACAGTGTGGTCCAATGCCTGTCTGTGGTATGTGACACGTGTGTGTTCGACCCTACATACATGTGAGCCAATAGGGTACCATACACTGGAGCAGCATGTAACATCAGATAGAACAGGACCAAGAACAATGACATCTACCACAATCTGTACACAGGCCAATGTACATATTTGCATTACACATGCTGTTGGCAATCACCATAAGGACACAGACCCCACTACTGTACACACAACCACAGAATGCCTAAGTTATGTTCTCAGAAATAACCCATACTATACATAACATGTCTCGCAGTCTGATATCTGACTGCCTTGTTATCAGGTATGATGTCAATATATAATGGTGTACAGAACATATGCACCTCTTACTGCATGACATATGTACAAAGGTTGACAGACTTGTGGCTGGAGCCACAAACACTGGGCCAATATTGGCATGTTGCTGTGATACCCTCATATATTTACTGTTATAACAGGCTTTGCTGTGACATATGTCCTATGAGGGATATGAAGTCAGTAACTGTCATGGCTGTCACCATGTACTGACTGCAATCCTCAGACTATGCTTCTGCAGTTCTAAGATAGGTGATCTGTGAGTAAGGCAAGAAACATAAGACTCCAAACACTGCCCAGTCTGCAGATAACTCTACAGGTGGGAGTTTTCACAAACACATAACACTGTCATAACAGGTATTAAATCATGTAGACCAGCCATATCCACACAAACCCTGTTAAACCAACATTACTCCAAATGCAGAAGAGCAACACTTACATTCTGTAGTCATGTCTGGAGCATTCCCCTCCTGTTTGTTGGCCTGTCTCCACAGTGTATATTGTTAAAGGTATATCCCAATACCATCTGTGATGCTGTTTGATAAACACCGACATAAGGTCCTGCTCACAGTGAATGAAAAGGCCCATACCCACATCATGTTCCTAGGTGTAGGAGTGTGTTTCCATGCAATTGGCTATGGGAAAGTTACTACAGCTGTTCCACATGCAGTCAGCTAGTGGGGGACTGCAATTTGTGCAGAGGCCATCAGCTGATCATGAGCATCAGTTACAAAACACAAGCTGCTGCCTAAGCAAAGCAGGTGTACTTCTCCACATCCACCAGAGAGATAGTGAGACAGACAGACAGAGACAAAGTAAGACAGGGAGGGGGTGGGAGAGTAAAACCTAAGCATGTCTGTATCACACACTTACCAGTACAGGGTTTCAACCCCCTGCCTGACTATGTAGTGCTATTATTATGCACCACAGAGCTTACATGTTGGGGAGCTGTCCGAAGATATATCTGATGGTGAGTGACATCTGCAACAGTAATAAAGGAGGGATAAGGTAGGTGTAGTACACGTCCCTGTCCACATGAACACATGTCAACATCGACACAGCCACACTATCTCAGGGACTCACACACATTATCACAGTTGGCAGGGTCAGGATTAGACTTCCTAACTAGCTAGTTTGCCACAATACAGTAATACAAGGGTATCACATGCACCAAAAAGGTTATCAGGATGATATATGGGCAAAGGGTATGTGAAGGTGTCTGACATCAGAAGGCATGCTTCAGTAGGCCAATGGGAGGTGTAGTGAGTGTGAATGGAGTCAAAAGCATTATACTCCACACACATACAGACACAGGTTGCTAGTACTGACATGCATGGGTGCATTGTTTCACAGGTGTGTAGTGGTTGACTGTGCCAGAAGGCTGTACAAGGCTAGGTAAAGGGTATACCTTAGCATCAGGCCTCATGAAAATGGTCTGAAGTGTGGCTCAGGGGTGTAGTGTCTAGACTGGCCCACACAGGTGGGTTTTGTATTCACCATCCAGTCATCTGGGTTACTATTGTGGGTGGCCAATGCTGTGCAATGCTTGTCATGTATGCGTTCTACAGTCCATGACATGGACAATGTCTGGGATGTGCACACATCCCACACGCATGTTCTGTGACATGTGGATGTGTGCCTGGGGTGTCTGGGATATGTTGTGTACACAGATTGTTGTCATCAGATGTGCCAATCTTGGCCTCATGTGGTGGGAACTGCCAGTGAACACCAGGTTGACCCTGCACCTACATTGACAGCATGATACAGGTATTCCCTGGTGTCAGTGGCATCTGTCCATACAGGGAATGTGTATAAGGCATGGTATGTCCTTTGTGGGTTACATTTGCTGGCACTACAGTTGTTGCAGGACTCCAGTGGGGAATATAGTGAAGGAGCATTGTATGCAATTATGTGCCTATTGTAGTGATGAAACAGGGTGCCATGCCTTCTGCAGTCTGCTGCAATCACACCATGGTTACTATCTGTGGGAAATATGCAGGAAACAACCAACATAGTGGTTGTTGCCTAGCTGAGTGTGTTTGTATGAGACATGGGTAGAGCATGTTCTCTGGGTAATACAAGGGTTGCCTAAATTGTTTGCCAGGCCTTAATGTCACATGTAGGGGTATGGATTGTCAACCACAGCCTCTCTCCTGTTTGACATCTGTTATCCTTGTAAGGTGGACATTGTGGCATATAATAGGCCCACCATATAAGAAATTTGCAAAACCCACTCCACAATGAGTCCCATTGTTACACACTCACAGCCACCTCCACGCAGGATACAAATGACAAACACACACACGCACACACACACACACACACACACACACACACACACACACACACACACACACACACACACACACACACACACACACACACACACACACACACACACACACACACACACACACACAATAAGTCTCAAAGTTGCCATGTCTGAGATTGGAACTTATACTTCAGCATTACGCAGTTATAGCACGTGCCATGGAGATTACTGGGCTACGTCTTCCGTAAAGGTGTATTTCAAAGTGAATGACATCAGCTGGCTTGCCAAAAAAGGGCAATGGAGGTTGTAGTGACTGTGAATGGCCTCAAAAGCATTGCTCCCTACACAGATAAACAGACATTCACATTTGCCATGTCAGGGAATAGAACTCTTGCCTAACTAGTATCTAACACTACAGCATTAAGCAGTTATAGGACATGCTATGGAAATTACTGGGCTACTTCTTCCTCAAAGGTGTATTTCAATGTGAATGACATCAGCAGACTTGCCAAAGAAGAGCAATGTTCATTGTAGTGACTGTGAATGGCCTCAAAACCATTGCTCCCTATACAGACAAGCACACACTCACACAGTTGCCACATCTGGGATTAGAACTCCGACCTAACTTGTACATCACACTACAGCGTTACACAGTTACAGGATATGCCACAGAGATTACTGGGCTAATCTTTTCCCAAAGGTGCATTTCAAAGCAAATGATATCAGCAGGCTTGCCAAAGAAGGGCAGTGGAGGCTGTAGTCACTTTGAATGTCCTCACAAGCATTGCTCCCTACACAGACAAACACACACTTGCCATGTCTGGAATTATAACTCCTACCTAACTTGTACATCACACTACAGCATTACGCAGTTATAGGACGCACCATGGAAATTACTGGGCTACTCTTTCCCCAAATGTGTATTTCAAAGTGAATGACATCAGCAGGCTTGCCAAAGAAGGGCAATGGAGGCTGTAGTGACTGTGAATGGCCTCAAAAGCATTGCTCCCTACACAGACAAACAAACACACACAAACATCAACACTTGCCATGTCTGGGAATAGAACTTCTACCTAACTAGTATATCACACAAAAGCATTCTGCAAGTTATAGGACGCACCACAGAGATGCACCAAAGAGATTACTGGGATAATCTTTCCCCAAAGGTGTATTTCAAAGTGAATGACATCAGCAGGCTTGCCAAAGAAGGGCAATGGAGGCTGTAGTGACTGTGAATGGCCTCAAAAGCATTACTCCCTACACAGACAAACAAAGCACAATCATCCACACTTGTCATGTCTGGGAATAGAGCTCCTACCTCGGTATATAACACTACAGCATTACACAGTTATAAGACATGCCACAGAGATTATTGGTCTACTTTTTCCCCAAAGGTGTATTTCAAAGTGAATGACATCAGCAGGCATGCCAAAGTAGGATATTTGAAATTATAGTGAATGTGACTGGCCTAAAAAGCATTGATCCCTACACACACACAGACTTGCCACATCTGGGATTAGAACTCTTATCTAATGAGTACATCACACTACAGCATTATGCAGTTATAGGACACACCATGGAGATTACTGGGCTACTACTTCCCCAAAGGTGTATTTCAAGGTGAAAACATCAGCAGGCTTGCCATAGTAGGGCAATGGGGAGTACAGTGTGTGTGCATGGGCCATAACCCATTCATCTAGAGGCAGACACACAACACTCAGGCATACACAGGTTTATATTGCACAGTTATGTGTATACAACTGCTAGATGACTGCTGACTTGTACAGTCAGGTTACACAGTTAGCACAAGCGCCACGGACACTATACTGCTGAGGGATACCAGAGGCAAATGTCTACAGTGATTGACATTTGCACATCATATGGTTTTAGCCAATTGGATGTGTGCTGGGTGTGACAGGCCTCATGATGGCAGGATCTTTGTCACTGTCACTCCCTTCCACACATCTATGTATGTGTATTTTTGGCCTATTATAGTGTGTTGTCCTTGGATATTTGTGTATATTCCTATCCAATGTGTGTGCAAAGCATGACTGATGTGTACTGATGAGTGTATGCACTAACATCTGCGACTGTCAGATATCTATGGTCCACTGTTGTTGCCAGACATAGGCTTCATTTCTCTAAGTGTGGGAGCATGCCCAATATGACCTTCTGTATTGAATGTGTGAATCCATTCCAGGTGATTGTACTCCAGTGCAGGGTTTTGTGTTCTACACCTACAGCTAGAAACCTGTTTCTGCAGGATATCTATAGATCAGTTGACAATATGGGGTCAAAATGGGCAAAGGATAGTGGGTTACTGTAGGTAATTGTGTCTGTGCTGCATCTGCTACATGGTCTTGGTGTTAGCAGAGATATTCAGACATATGTACTGTTATACACTGTGATGTTTTATGTTATCAAGTACTGTCAGGTATACATATTTGCTTCCACTGATGTCCTGGGAGCACAGGGTGAATGCAGCTTTGTCCAGTATTGTGGTCATCAGCCTACATATTCTTGCACAATCATGGAGGGGAAGCTGCAGACACTTGCTGCTGGGTCTGTGTAAATGGTTCAGCACCTTGGTACAGTGGTGGCAGAGGATCCCATGCTTGTACATCCATCAACGTGACAGTATGGCCATATCCTGCTGTGGCCATACCTCACAGCTGTACAGATTCATACAGGCTACCCAGAGGCAGGGGTCATAATTCAGGACATTACCCCTTTACATTGTGGTTTATGAGCAGGTTTGTAGCCACCCATTCTTGTGGTTGCACCCAGGGATAGTATGTGCACACGGCTGAGTTTCGGACTTCACACACTAGATGCCGCCCATGCCCCGCCATCATTATTCTATCCTCTTCCATACATTATACAAACATTATCTGATATGTTCCCTATAGTTATCACCTCATCCTAGCAGTAATTTGGTGTTAGTCCACAGTTCATGCAGTAGGACATGGTGGACATGTTACTGTGATTTGTTCCCATGGCCTTGCATTTGGGTTCTGTGGACTGTGTTATGTTTTTATTTTGGAGTCCATGACATAACATACATTGGCAGTACAGGTGAGACACAGGCCTTTGGCAGAAGACTGTAGGCCATTTTGTAGTGATGCAGGCCAGCTGTAGTAGGCTGTTGAATTCTGTCACTCCTACAGTCCCAGACTGCAATATACTATATTCCCCTGGGGTGACAGGGTAGGTGTGCAAGGTGTTCATGCCAATACTTTCTGTCAATATTTATCCAGTGGTGTGGATGCTGGCAGGGTGCTGCTTACAGCTAGGGACACACCTGCATGGGACACCTGCTCTGCATGATGCATTCTTTCGCTATTGCCATACACAGGTGGGGGTCATATTGTACTCATTCCCAACAGCAGGGATAAGACCAGAGAGGTATCTGTGGGTGGTGGTGGGGTGAGCTGGGTGCACGTGTGCTATGGCACTACTTGCATCTGACTCACAGATATGCATGGAACATTCCACCTATGCTGGCTTGTGCAGGGACATCAGCTGTTTCTCAATACTGCATTCCTATGACCTTTGTGGTCTGCCAGTGTTTGGCCAGATGACATTGGCCTTCCCTACTACAAGCCCAAATAATGTGCTGCAAACCTGTATGTACAATTCAAAGGGTGTGTCCGTATGACAGTTACATATTATACACTGTCTGTCTGGGGTACTTCCCCCTGTGTACTGCTTATATATCTGGGCCGACATTTATGCCATGTCCATCTTTCAGATGGTGACTCATATTACTTCCAAACATTTACTATGGCTTACTGCTGGAATGTGCTTTGCAGGAAGCATTGTGTTTGGCACTGCAGTTGTGATAACTTGGCCCTGTCATCGGCAGTACTGGGCAATGGCCACCAGGACAAACCTCATCATGCATACATACTGACCACTCTCACACAATATACAACACACACCCACCTAACACACACAGACCTACATATTGTACACATGCTACAATCTATCCTGCTACCTTAGCCAGCTCAGGTAATCTGTACTCCACTGTTATTATACCTACACATACATGTTACTAAAGTTCTACATAGGATTCGGGGGAGGGGGCACACCTGACTGTTACTACATTTCTACATAGCATGGGGGGGCACACCTGACTGTTACTACATGTCTAGATAGGATTGTCGGGGCACACCTGACTGTTACTACAGTTCTACATAGGATTGGGGGGCACACCTGACTGTTACTACAGTTCTACATAGGACTGGGGGGGCACACCTGACACTTGTACACATTTGATATGTCTGCACTGGTATTTCAGGTACTCCATTTCATTCTGTATTCTAACTTATCATGCTGACTAGAGGCATATCAGTGTACTACAGGTCTTAGGTTTGATAGCCCTACATTTCAGTTTCTGACTTCTTACCCTTCAGAACTAACATCCCACTGCCTGACCTGTTGTAGTCTGTTTGTGTAGGTCTGGGGGGATGTTCCCCATAGCCATCAATCAGAGGTCTTAGCACAGCCTTTGTTTGTGTTTGTCTACACATGTTCTGCTGGCTGAGACTGTTGTTGGGTATTTGTGCCTCCCTGACTGGCATGTGTGTGTCCTATGGACACACATGTGGCCCAGCACATTTCCTGCAATAAGTTTTGTCACCTTGTCTAGTACTGGCTACTATGGTGACACCAGTATT
Organism: Protopterus annectens; assembly: GCF_019279795.1. Lineage (NCBI taxonomy): Eukaryota > Metazoa > Chordata > Ceratodontiformes > Protopteridae > Protopterus > Protopterus annectens. The sequence continues at coordinate 1,063,064,931 of NC_056730.1, read as the reverse complement.
TGTTGCAGAGCTCATGCTGCCACTATAGGTGTCTACTATCTACTGGCATCCAATTCAACCACCCGATTCCCTTGCATGCTCACATCCATACCATAGATACAAGTAACAACACATATTACTCCATTCGGCAGTTGGTAGGGAAAGTGACTTACCTTGTGGCTGTGCCAGTATTGTGGATGGTGCTGGAGGGCTGTCTATGTCGGATACACATAGTACACTCCCTATACATGGTTAAGCACAGGTAGTGTCATGTTTGGCATCCCCTTTACTGTATGTGTGAGTCAGTGAGAGGTGTCATTCCCTGGGTCCCTACCATGTCAGTGTATGTGCTATGCATTGCTTCTTTGCCAAGACCTGGGGATACTGGCATGCCTCCTTCTGCCTAATGGGGCAGGCTCAGGTTGTTCCTCCTCTGAGTTACTCTGTGCCTGTGCAGGCCTTGGCATGGCACATACAATGACAATTTGGGTACGTGTAGCTGGTGAGTACTGCAAGGCTCTACTGGATGTGTCCAGGCACTGGAACTGTGACTTGAGCATCCCAAACACATGCTCTATTATGATTCTGGTCTGTACGTGTGCCTCATTATGGAGTTCTTGTTCAGGTGTGTGTGCATTTCTAATGGGTGTCATCAGCATTGGCTCCAGTGCGTAACCAGCATCCCCCACTAGGTTACCATAAGGGATGTCCCCATTGGCAAATCTCTGGTACAGCTGCGTCAGATGCCAGATGTGGGAGTAGTGATAGCTTCCACGGCAGCCAGCACACACATTCATTATAATGCCCTGGGCATTGCACACGACATGGCAGTTAATGGAGGGGAAGCCCTTGCGGTTTATGTAGACCCTACCCTGCTCAACTGGTGGTGCTTTGTGTATGTGCGTGCAGTCTATGGCACCCGCTACCTCTGGGTATTCTGCTATTTGGTGGAAGAGACGCATATTGCTGGCCAATGCCTCATAGGAGTTGGGGAAATATAAGTGCTCACCGGCATGTGCTGATATGGCATCCAGGAACTGGTGGAGTACCCTGGATGTTGATGCCTGTGAGATCCCCATGATATCCCCAGTTGGCCTTTGGAAGGTACCTGTGGCTAGTATTCCTAGGCCTACACATACCTTGGTATTCACTGGGATGGGTTCCCCTCTGTTAGTTCTGTGTGTGTGAGGTGTGGCCAGCACAGCTAAACAATTTGCTGTAGGAGGTCCCTGCCCACCCTATAGGGCTCCACTATCTCCAGCTCACTTAGCCCCGGGTAGGTTACCCTGGGTCTGTACACTCTTCTCCTTCTCCTCATTGTGGGTTGGTTGACAGCATTCTCATCCTCACCACCCTCAGCTTCTTCCACATGTTAATGTATGATAGCTGCTACAGCCCCTATCATTTTGTTGCTTTTGTTTGTTAAATTTCCCTGCTTGTGTACACCAGTGGTGTAGAGTTTGTGGGAAAAAACAGAGGGAAAGATGTTTTCATATTTTATGGTGGTGTGCTGGGCTGGGCTGGGCTGCTGCCTGTGTAATTGGCTGATTCTGATACATTTCATCTGCCAGCTATGCTAGCTCTCCTAGATTACCTTCCTACTGCAATTTTCCCTTCCCATTGCCTTCCTGTTTAAGCCCAGGGGTGTGCCATGCAAACACAGTGTTCAGATGTGCACAGAGCTGCTATTTCCTGTTTTTTTTTTTTTTCCTTTAAAACATGGTGCATGGCATGCACACCCGTTTTTGGCAATGTAAAGAGTGCTAGGCAGTCTCAGACACACACCCTTGCTTAGCTCTGCTAAGCTAAGGGCAAACCTGAGCCACAAAGCTCCAATAAGCTTACAGTGTGCCTGACACACACCCCCTATGATGTCAGCTAACTCTTAGGCTTGCACCATAGTATTCCTGCACTTACACTGTTGGGTGCTGGCTACCATTGAGGGGATATCTGGGATTCAGTATCATTCCCCTCCTTTGCATAGGATTGCCTGCTAATGCATAGTTACATGTCCCACACTGAACCTTCCCCCTTAGCAACCACTATTCACTGGATATGTTGTCTTCTGCCTGCCATTGAGTATAATGGCAAAATAGTGATTTTGGATACAATGCTTATTTAAGTTTTTTTTTTTATTTTCTGCCCGATCCTGTTTGCACGCCACTGCCCTACGCTTAAACAGCCAAAATCAGCTAAAAAAAAAATAAAAGTAATTTTTTTTGCCAACTGTTTTCCATGCCAATGACCATATATTTGGCCATTGGCATGCTTTACACATACTATACACCCTTTATTTGGAGCTGTCATGGCTCCAGTTTGTAGTTTGCAGAAATGTACTCGATTACTAACTGAATACATTTCTGCACACTACACTAGTGCTGCACGGCTGGCTGACAGCTTCCTGAATCACAACTTCACCTCATTTATATGGTTTTAATCTGCAAATTGGGTAATTTGGATATAGAAGCTGTGTCCATGCAGGAATAGTGCAGGAGTGCTTGTGCATGTCCCTGAAGCTTATTCCTGTATTGCACGATGGCCATATTGCCTCCAGCAGCTCCTGCACTATCACTGCATGCCGTGCAGAGCTTGCTGAATCTGGGGGAATATTTCTACATTATGTTAAATGTACTGATGTTTAAATATGGTATACAGACTAATAGTTTTTCATATTTATTATATAAATGTTTGGATGAAATGGATGGATGGCAAAAGGATATATATCATGTTGCAAGCCAGTTGTTACGTGAATGCAATAAAGATGATTGTTCTTCAAAAAACTTAAGCATTTGTTAGTAAACTATAAACAAATTCCTAACTGAGATGATATCTTTCAGGAAGCTGAAAAGATGCATTCATTAAATATCTATGAAATTCTATCTATTCATCAAAAATGTTCATTATAGAAAAAATAATTAAGCCTTGAAATACACTTGAAAATCTTTTTAAATACTGGGAAACTAAATAGCTATCTCAAGATCAAATATTAGCTGTTATTAAAATTTTGTTATTCATTATTATTCTCTCTGCGCCAAATTTCCCTGTTAAAGAACTATAAAAATAAAATAATTAAGGTAAAATCTGTGGGCACTAAATAAGCTAATAATTAAAGCAGGAACATTACTTTAAATTAAAATCAAAGGAGGGATTCATTTTCACAGTTTACAATTGTATAAAATCTATTATATTTCACATTTTTCCTTATATATATATTTTTTTATTTGATTGTCCTCTGACCACTGTGCCTCCATCTAGCCATTCTATTATCTGTGTGCAAGTGTCAAGCATATGGGAAGCAGTACCATTATCTACAAGGAATATCAGGGTGTTCTCTTTAAGCCCTACCTCCCCATACATGTTCAGTGGCATCTAAGATTTTGGCATGCATTGAGCCTTTCCAGTGCATAGTCATGTTTCAGTTGGCCCTAGTCATTTGTAGACAGTCACATTTGCATGATTCTTGGTCTACACTGGGGATTTTATCAAGAAGAATGAGTCCTTGAGCATCTGCTTCTTCTTCTAGAAAAAAGACAACACACTAAATCTCATCATTCATCTCCTCCCCATGTAAGCTCTAACAGATGCCAGAGCCACCAATCGAACTCATGTTGCTTGGGTCATAGTCAGGGTTCTAATCTTTTACACAAACAGGGCTGGCTATATAGCTTTTATTTATGATTAGTATTTAATTACAATTCTTCATGTAGACGGATAGATATTTATACATTAACTAAAGACTATGATGTATTTATACCATACAATATAGCAAAAACATTCAATGTGTTCTTAAATATATTCTAAAATCCAAACATTAATATCTCCTTTAAAATTATTGTCAAATGAAGAAAATTATTTTAATACTTGAAGACTACGTGTTTTTGGCTTAATTATGATAACATAATCTTTGAATTACTTATTAATATTTAAAGATTACATGTTTCTGATTTAATTATGGCGTCATAAGCTTTGAATTACTTAATCCATTCAAGAAATTATAATGATCAGATAGTGGATAATTAAAGGTTTCCTTTAAGGAAGAGTGGAAATAATTGACACTGTGGGATGCAAATAATTAAAATGAAAGAAAAAAATAAATTTAAGGAAATAAAATAACTTTATTTTAGGTGATTCTCCTAAATGTCTATATAGCTTCATTGGCAAATTTAAACAATGTTTGGATAGAGACCAATGTTAGTAAATAATCCAAATCCAAATAGTAATCATTGTGTTATTAATATTTGGTTCAATAGTAATACAGAAGATTTAAAAAAGTGCTCTGGCTCAAACATATGTAAATAACCAAAGAAGGTAATATATATTTTTTGCTAAAAATGAGTAAGGGTATCCAGTTATCCTAATTGTCTTTTTTTTTGCAATTGAAAATAGAAATATATTGTTAATCCCTTATAAAGCAACATATTATATTGTTCTATATGTACCTACTTGGAAAAGTGTAGTTGTATTTTTCTTACTCCACATACTATGACAAAGATGTAGCAAATTTTGTTTTATTCTTGCTGGCATTTTTGCTGAAAATGTCAAAGGAGATTGGGTTCATACCTTTGTTTCATGTCCTAATCTGGGTAATTTATGGAAAGAAACAACATATTTTTACTTGTATTTAGAGTAATAATATTATTCAATGAATTCTGTTAAGCTTCTTCTTCTTTCTACCCATGTTTATTTAATCAAGCTGTTTTTGGAATATAGTGATAATTTAAAAATGTATTGCTAAACATGGAAATGCATAGAATCATTTAAACATGAAGACTGGCATGTATCTTTAAAGAAACTGGAAACCCAATAAACAGAATTTTGCAAATATGATAAAGTGACTAGATACTTAAGTTTATGGTCCAGATTATCTGTGTACTTAAAGAAATGCTTATATGTTTTGTCATATGACTGTATTCTTGTAATGACTGTATACATACACACACACACACACACACACACACATATATATATATATATATATATATATATATATATATATATATATATACACACACACACACATATATATATATATATATATATATATATACACATATATATATATGTATAGATATGTGTGTGTGTGTGTGTGTGTGTGTGTGTGTGTGTGTGTGTGTGTGTGTGTGTGTGTCATAAGGTTAGCAATAACTTTGATCCAAACATAATGATGCCAAAGAATTTTGAAGTATGTCGACAGTTGACACTTGTGCATTGCTTTGTGACTGTTTGTGCTCATAGCTACATTGAATATTGAGGTCCAAGTGGCACATGTGAGACAAAATAAAATGTGAACAAAGCAAGATTGTGATATGCTGAAATTGTCCTGTAAGCAACTCATAAATTAAAGTGGTGTTGTAATGCAGCATATTACACATTAATGCTAATTTCGACAGATTTACTCAAAAGCAGTTTAAATCAGCAGATACTATGATAAATTTATTCAAAGACTACGATGTTATCCATGTCATTATAAGTATTAAATGTACCAGGCAAGCATTTTTATTTTAAGTTAGCATTACAAATGAAGCTGTTTTTCTTTGGAAAGGTGGCCCTCCCTGGAAATTATCACATTAATAATACACCCCCTAAAAGGAGAGCTGGTGGTCAGGGATCTAGAAACGTATGTTGACAGTAATCTCACCTTTGGCCACTGCTTGTCTACTGTGGTGAGAAAATCATTCTACATTGTACAACTCATAAATAAGGTCATGGCAGCCAAGCTCAAGGCGGTCATTGTTCCACTGTATTCAGCTCTCATCCAACCAGTCATTGAGCACAACTTACCCTTTCACATGTACCTGACCAGGTACTTGAAACACCTTAAGAGATTAGAGAAATTCCTCACAAAACATATACAGAGAAGAAACAAGTCCTATGTAGACTATCTCAAAGCCCTGTCCCAGTACTCATTCTCTTACAGACTGCTGCATGATTATCTATGGCTAAAAGGGATCCTCTGATCCAACATTGGACTTTTTGCATACCAATAAAGACAAATAACTTCAGAAATTCCTGTCCTAAAGAACAAGACCTAATCTGTGACATCTACAGGGCATGTTGAAGTGAGAGAAATGTGTCTCAAAGATTACCCCTTCTCTGGAGAATTCCAATCAATGTGAAGCAAATCTCATCTTTAACCATATTCAATTGTAACAATAGATGGAAAATCACACATTTACATCTGGTTTAGCAATGGTGTCCCTAATGAAGAGGGGCAGCCTGTAAATGCTGGATGTATCCAAGCTAATGTCGTAACTTCTAAAATTTCTTGAGGTATTGACTCATGTCTGCAATATTATGGTAAACTTAGGGTAAGCTTGGTTAAACTTGAAGTGTCTCTTGAGCTGTTAGCCTTGTAACAACAAAGGAAAATGTTATATATTGGATAAAGTACTGTATCTGGACAATCATGTATGTGCTATGTTAATGTTCCTAAAGCTATATCCCAGGATATAGGAGTATGTAGTAATGTGAAGGAATGTGAGTTGTTCTGTTTGGATAAATATATAAAGGTGTATTGCATCAACTACAACATAAAGTGTCAGATCTGTTGGGATAGATGGATAAGGCACTGACTGTGACCCTGATGACTCAAGTGTAATTAGAGAATTTGACACATGTTAGTGCTGAAATAGGAGGAGTGAAAAATTATGATGTTTTGTTTGCTCACCTCTCTTTGGGGAGAGGGTTGGGTCATGCTAGTTTAGGTGAGCCACTGTAGTTGGCTTTATAGAGACTGTATCACAGAATGGCAACCATGCTAATCTAGTGAGTAGGAATGGGAGGTATTACCAGCCTAATGGGCAGGCACATTCCCTAGAACATGTCTCATTGTTACACAGTGGCCTCCAAGAGTTTGTCCACCATGTAGGAGGTACGGCCTACACCAGTGAAGCTATAAACTCTACATAGCAGCTATAACAGCTCTCTAGTCCTCCCTCTCCAACATATCTTGCAGTGCTAACATATGAGGTAGGCTGGTACAACAGCTGGGGGGACATGTTCTTTTGGGAATACCTGTGGAATACTTGTGACTGTGTACCTGCTGGAGTTGTTTCAATCCTCGGTCTCTGAAGTGTTCTGAGTGTTTTAGTGACTGAGGGTGCCCCTATTTGATTCACATATTCATTAATGCTGCTTAATACTCATGAACTGAAGTAGAACAGATACTGATATGGGATGCAATATTGTCATATAAGCAATACAACCTCAACTCACTAACAATGAAAGGATTGCAACAAAAAAAAAAAAATACAAAAAAAAACAGCATTAGTAAATGCTGTATAATTGTTGGTAATGAAGTGGTACATATACTAAGGATTCCAGATAAGGACCTTTTGGAATACATAGTACAATGTGTACTGAGATAAAGGGAACATTACATCCATAACGAGGAAACATATAACTGGCACAGCAACAATGCAAGAGTTTAGTACTACTATTGTTTCTTCTCAGACATGTTATACATATTGTGTAGGGTAATCTATGTATCTATGATGGCTCACTTCTTACATAGTTGATCAACACTTCCGTTTGCAGGAAGAAAACTTACCTTCCCCTACATGCCAGATAGTGTTGTATACATGTTCCTCAGAGACACTGATTATCAAGGAAAGTGTTACAGCAACCTTATATGACAAGATTTATATTATAGGACTGCCAAGACTTGCACTGGATAGTCTAGACCCATGATGCATAGGGATGAATTCCTTACTGTGCCCAGGCAGAAACAGGTTTGACTAGCAGCACATGTGCTGGAGGGACTGAATGAGAAGAAGATGAGAGTGATACCGACTTGCCCATCCTGGGTGAGGGAGGCTGCGTAGGATTGCTGTGATAGCAGCATTAAGAGCTGGGTGAGCTCCATGTTGCATGCAGTATACTCATTGTCTGAGAGGTTACCCATTAGAGGAAGCTAACATGTGTCTTACATTGGCAGTTGTAGGGGTCACAAAGTAACCAGTAGACCCAGTGGCAGCTGATGGTCATCTCTGAGGAGATGGAGCAAGAAAAAAAAAACATGCATCAAACAGGTGCCTGATGCTGTCAGTGCTGTACCTTATAAATGTGCAGCCCCATACACTATAGACATGTATATACACACATGCTGTTAACAGAGTGCCATGTTTGAACCAGCTAACACTTGAGAATTACAGGTGTAACACCTTTCACTGTACCCACAATTACATCATGTCACAACTCAACACATGATGTGAGGCACGCAAACATGACAAATTTGCATGAGAAGACTGATGCCCTTATGCAGGGTGTAAAGGAGAAGAGATTTGCCCTGAGTAGATGATGATGATAAGGACTGCAGGCAGACAACAAATCCCTGTGGATGCAAGAGATTGTTCATGTCAGTCAGTGTCAGTTCGTGGGCAGTGAAGGCCTGTTGTAGGTGGCTTATAGCCATGCATAACCATACAGAAAGAGGTACAGAGTCATAATACTAAATGATGAAGTATAACCATGCCAAAAAGAGGTGAAGAATTGTAATACAGGATAGTAAAGTTACAGGTGGTGGACCATATCATGCTCCACACTTCACAACACAAGAGGAGTTCCTTTTCCCTTTAATGGGGTTATGTAATACTCCCATGGGTGTCACATTTACTTTGATTTATGTGGATTGTTATATGGGATTTTCTGAAAAAATCTATGGTCGGGAGTCAATAAACCCTGTGCAGGTTCTGCTCAGAGCCTACACAGAGTATTATCATGTAAGTGATACTGCTCATCCCGCAGCATCTCTCGGCATTGGCGCCATGAATATTAATGATGCATGGTGCATGTAAGCAAGGTTTCATGGCTCACAACAGTGTTGCTGGCCACAAAACCTGTACACTGAATGTGGATCATTCCACATGACCTTTTAGTGCAAGAAATGTGGTCAAACACTAAACAAATAGGGGAACAAAGGGCCAGCATGCATTTTCTGATGGATATGAAGTACAGAACAGAAATGTATGTCATTATATATTTACAGTAGGCCAAAAACAAAAGCCAGCAACTGTAAGCTGTGTAAATAGTTTAATAAAAAACAAGAAATAACAGACCGGTTTTGGCTATAGAATTAATACTGCCGAAACCGGTCTGTTATTTCTTGTTGTTTTTTATTAAACTATTTACACAGCTCACAGTTGCTGGCTTTTGTTTTTGGTCTACAGTGTTGGATTGAGCCGTGCAATCACTTCTGTGTAGGGGAATCCTTTTTTGCGTGGTTATATATTTACCTCAGTCTTCAGTGATTTCCCAGTAAACCTCACATTGTACAAGGAATAGGCCAAAAATATGATGCAAATATCTGGACATTCTGCAAAATTCTGGAAGTCTTCCTTTTGTTTTAATTTTTTTTTTTTTTTTTTTTTTGGTCAGTGGTTGCATGATGCCCCACTTGGCCATAAACATGCTTAGCTGTGCTCACCTGGTTTGCACATACTGGAAGACAGGATCACCCATGTTGTAGACAGGACCCAGACAGCCACACATATAAACTGGATGCATTCAATTAATAATATTTTGCATCGCACAAACACGGTAAGCGGCATTGTGCTATGATTCACAGTGATAACCTTACAATAACTGCTAAGATAGCAGATATCATTTCACTAATCCTGTGGCAGAAGGTGTTAAGTGTAGGTGTGGAGTACAGATAGTCCAGGGTTCAAGTACAGAGTGTGTCAATTTTGTTTTACTGTCGTGAGATTGCAGATTATAGCAATTAAGTGCAACATACAGAACTGTTTTCTCAACCTTCTTGTAGTAATAACTGTAAGTGTAGGAGAACCTTATACATAGTATATTTGACTAGCACATTTACACAAGTACTTGTATACCTAATAATCTAGAAATTGCATTGTTCACCACTGTTGCGTATTGCTTACCATCATGCAAACACAGTGCCTGCCAGTGCGCACCCTCGCCTAGTGTGCTTGCATGATGATAAGTGGTGTGCAATGTTTTCAAATGTTGGAAAACCAAAATGTGTGCACTCTTAGTAAGCATGAGATGTGCAGTAGGTGGGAAAACATCAGCATATAAAATCTATTTGGCAGAAAATGCTCATTATACATTGAGCTTATACTATGGCAGGCATGTCAGGAGTTCCTGGATAGGGTTCATAGGTTCATAGGTTCATAGGTTGGTACTCTTGAAGAGGTCCAAAGAGGCACTCTGCTTGACATGTATGGACAATCTGTTCCAGAGTCTGGGGAGTCTCTGGTCAGGAACCTATCCTCCAGCATGTTTTATTTATTGTGATGAATAGCTGGAGTTTTTAAGGCGGTCAGCGGGCATCTGCTTTAGGCCTGTGATTCTTTAGTGAGGTATTTCTGAGGCCTTTCCAGTTGTTGCAGATGTCTTGAGAGGTACATACCAAATGGGGCGTTTGCTATAATGGGTCTAATGAGGGATGAGTACAGTGGGACAATGACCTCCTTTTTCTGGATGAAAAGCCCTTCATGATGAGGTGTGCGGTGAGACCACTGTCCACCTGTGTCCCTAAGTCTCTTATCACACTTTCTGTGTTTAGTGTACTGCCAACTATATGGTAATTCATGGATGCATGTTTTTTAGTTTGCAGTCATCTGCAAACTTTGTTAGCCAGAGTCCCTTAGTGTTGACCTATACTTCAGAGAAGTAGATGCCAAACAAGAGCGGTCCCAGGACTGAACCCTGAGGTACTCCACTTGTCACTTGTCTGGAGCTGTATTTGGAGTCAGCTACTTTTACAGTGTGGATTCTATCAGTAAGCCATTTAGCAACCCATTGGGTGACATAGGGATTAATGCCCAACTTAGTAAGTTTATCTATGATTCCAGAGTGGGTCCAGTGTTTGAAGGTTGCCAATGTCTTTGTTTATAAGTTCCATGATAATACGCTCCATGGACTTGCAGATAAGGCTTGTCACTTTCGGGCACAGTGTTGGGGTGTCCAGGAGTCCAAAATTTTTGTTGGACTCCTAGTTAAGGAGCATGGGCCCCAGTTGCTGCAGCAAGACTGTTCCAGCTCAGAATATATATCTGAAGCCTGGATTAGCTTTGCCAGGGTTTTAACCAGTGCTACAGGTATCCCCCACACTGGTGAGCAATGCAGACATCATTTTGATGACCTCCAGAGGAGAAAGCAGGATACCCTTGACCTTTGGACTGGGAAATTTTATACAGGGGACACCCCACTGATGTGTAAGTATGAATTGCAGTGAGTAATTGTAAGAGTTTAAAGCTGAATATAGTCAAGACAGGTATTAATAATGGTGCTCTGTTCTGCTTTTTTTCACAGCTACTGCAGATCTAGCCTCTAATGTTCAGTCCCTTGACACACATTTGGTAAGGATGCAAGGATGCAAGAAGCATGTGGCATGTATGCATCAGAACAGTACTGTCTAAATAGTATTTTAATAATAATGATAATTTTTGTAGTAATTTAGAAGCATTAAAAGTTAAGGACCGCTTAGCTGGTATTTAATGCAGTTTTATCAAATTGAGCATGTATATCCAAATTGTAAAAGAAACTATTCTGTAGCACAAAGCAATAGTGCCGTATTCTCAAATAACAGTGAGCATGCATCTCTAAACTGTAAAAGGAAAATATGCATGCAGTAGTCTATAGGACAAAAGAACAGTACAGTATTTGAAAGTAGTCATCAGTTGTGAGTTCAAAAATCACTCTTCCCAAATATACAATACTGTTAGGTTTTCACTATTATTGGAATACCTTCATACCTCTATATCAGTGGCACAAATGACTTTCTGCAAACTGTAATCAGTATAATTGGAACACGCATATGTGCAATATATGCACACATCAAGAGTGAGTGGCTACAATCTGTACTATAGTGTGTCTCTGTTATAAACTGGGTAGTCTTAAAAGGGAGAAACTTATTAGGAGTTTGTAGTGTTAAACGTAAAGGTAACAGAATAGAGTCAAATAATTGTATCAATGCTTTGTATGTCACATATGAAGTTACCAATGTTCTTCCTTTTTTTTTCTCTCACCCTAACCCTTTTCTCTTTTTTTTTTTTTTTTTACTTTTTTGCTTTTCCCAGAGCACAATGGGGTAGGACTATCCCACAGGATCCACCTGCTCCCACTCCACTGGCTACAGCACATCTGGTGCAGAACCTAGTAGCATCCCATTCTGCTTCCCTTGCACTACCCAGCCCCTCAGGTAGTTCTTCCCTGGAGGATAGGCCTGTGGCTCCCTCCAGGAGCAGTGGCAGAGGTGGTGAGTTTATCACCTGTGATGAACTTCCAGGGATGGTGCTTAGGGATTGTGCCCTGCACTATGGGTGCACATCTAGTCTGGATGGAGCACCTGCTCTCCATCTTTTGGCAGAGCACTTGTAGAAGATGCAGACATTAGACACTGCAGCCAATGGAGCAGTGAGATGACAGTGATGACAGTCCACTGGGTGAGGACTAGATTCTCACTGTCAACCACCTCAACGTAAATGGGACAGGGATTTCCCACCCTCTCCCCCCAACTATGGTGTTCATCCACCTCATATGTCCTTCACCATCCCTGTCACTTATCTTGTTTGTCTTGTCTGTCTGCAATTGATTTCTCATCTACCCAACTTGTCTCACCCAGACATTCCTACATCCCTTCACCTACATTCCTCTCCCTCTCACCCAGACATTCCTACATCCCTTCACCAACATTCCTCTCTCCCTCTCAAAAAAAAGAAAAATGGGTACCTGTCTCACAAAAAAAAGTGTCCCATATATAATTTTCCTTTTGCACATTTGTCTTCATGACACACATGATTCTGTCCTATTTCCTATACAATACACTGTGTTGCAGTCACCCCTCTCTCTGGAGCTGACAGTCCAAATTCAGCAAAATTTGTGCATATATATTCATATTTTATTCTTGAAGAAATGGATAGCTATGGTTCTTTTCTACATCTCTCCTGCACATTCCTGCCTTCCTTTCACTCTGTTCTTCCTCCTGCTTGTGCCTCATTTCACCACTTTCCTGTCTTCCCTACTTCTTTTCTTTAAAGTATTATTGTTCAATGGTGTGCACCATGCACCAATATGAAGCAATGGTAAATGGCAGCAATATAACTAGATATATTTAAAGTATCATGCACACTTGTAAAATTACTACTTCCACCTGTATTCAAACCCAGTACCATCTGCCTCCAACAACAATGCATTGACACTTGCTGCCACAGAGTCGGTTAGCTAACAGATGTGTTCAATACATACAATAGTAAGTGACACAGTTTAGGAAAGCTTTACCTATGTACTCCCCATGCTTTCTCCCCATATCACTAATGTATCTTCTTCATTACATTTCTCTGAAGCAGCACTGCACAATTCCCTGTAATGCTTTATAAAACATTGCACAATGCTCATTTAGTTTTGTACAGCAGTAGTGCACGATGTTTTGTGATGCTGTGCATTGTCCAGCACCGATAAGCAGTGCTACTCCCAAAATACTTTAATGTATTACCTATAGCTATACCATTTGCCCCAAAAAGGAACTTATCATGGCATTAAGTGCATTAATTTCTGCAGCCAGAGATTCAGTTACCTAGCAGGTGTATACAACAGCAGTTGTCTGCCATTTGCTATACAGTGTCTAAAATACACCTGCTAATTAACTGAGCCTGTAGCAGCACCTTTTAATGCAGTGATACATGTATTTTTTGTTCAAATGGTACTTGGTTCGAATCCAGGTGTATGTAACAGTTTCAAATCATTTTACATGTAAATCCAAATTTTGAAGTGTGATAGCTGGTATGGAGTCTCTAAAATATGGCTAGATGGTACTGTTTTCCAATACAACTATATAACACTTAGAGCTGGTTTTGCCACACCCATGCATTTGTGCTCGATGCACACCATCGCATAATTATACTTTAAAGAAAAGAAATGGGGAAGACAGGAAAGTGGTGAAATGGGAGCAAGCAGGGGAAGAACAAAGTAAAAGGAAGGCAGGAATGTGCAGGAAGGATGTAGGAAAGAACCATAGCTATCCATTTCTTCAAGAATAAAACATGAACATACTTAGCTGACTCTGAACTGTCACCTCCAGAGAGCAGGGTGACCACAACACAATCTGTTGTATAGGGAATAGACACATGTACGAAATGGAGAGCTATGCATGGGATAATTTTTTTTTTTTGAGAGAGAGAGAGATGAATGTTGGCAAAGATATGTAGGAACATCTGGGTGTGGTAAGTTTAGCAGGTGAGGAGGCAGTTGCAGATAGACAAGACATCAAGACAAGAGACAGGGACGGTGAAGGACACATGATGTGGGTGAGCACCATGGTTGGGGTGGGGGTGGGGACATCACAAACTCATGGATGTCAAGTTGGGTGACAGTGAGAATTGAGTCATCACCCACTGGACTGTCATCACTATCACCTCACTGTGCCAATGACTGCAGTGTCTGAAGTCTGAGCCTCCTTGTGTTATTTAATACAATGATGGAGAGTGGTGTCACCACCTGGCATAGGCATGCACCCACAGTGTGGTGCAAAATCCTACGCACCATCCCTGGCAGTTCCTGTCAGATGATAAACTCACTACCTCCACTACTGCTCCCACAGGGAGCCACAGGCCTATCCTCTGGGATAGAACTACATGAGGGGCTGGGAAGTGCATGATCAGCAGAGTGGATGCTGCCAGGTTCTGCATCAGATGTGCTCGGCAGCGATGCTGTAGCCAGTGGAGTGGAGGCAGGTGGATCCCATGGGATAGGCATACCCCACTGTGCTATGCGGAATAAAAAAAATAAAAAATGAAAAAAGAGAGAGAAAAGGGTTGGGTGAGAGAGAAAAAGGAGAACTTTAGTAACTTCATATGTGACATACAAAGCATTGATACAAGTCTTTGACTCTGTTCTATTACATTTGCTCCTAACAGTACCATCACCTAACAAATACCTTTGTTTACTGTTAAGACTACCCAGCTCCTAACAGTTGCAGAATATATTACAGCTTGTAGTAAGCAACCCTTGATGTGTACATACATTGCACATATGTGTGTTCCAATTATACTGATTACAGTTTACAGCCAGCCAGTGGTGACACTGCTTTATAACTCTGATGTTATATTGCCAAATTGATGAAAACTTAACATTATTGTATTCTTGGGAAGTGTGGATTTTAAATGTCAACCTATGAATATTCTGTAATGCTAAACTGTTGTTTTGGCCTCCAGAGTAATGCATGCATACTTTCCTATTACAGTTGAGAAATGAATGCTCAATTTGTTACAACTGTATAATTAATCAATAAATGCATTGTAACTTTTAATGCTAAAATAACCTTACTGTTGGGATGCATACATACCACATGCATCTCGAATCCATGCCAATCTAGTGGCATGGGTTTGCATTCAGTCCTTGGTCTGTGACAGCTGCAGAAAAAACATAACAGAACACCATTAAGCATGCCAATCCTGACTATAGCCAGCTTTTAACTCTAACAAGTAGTCTCTGTAAGTGATGCTCACACATCTGTGGGGTGCCACCAGTCCAACATTCCTTGATTCAATGGTCAAGAGTATCCCTCTTCCTCATCCTGAGGTCTTCATAGTGATTTCTATATTGTTCACCAGTGGAGGGATACTGGTAGCATTGGTCAGAGCTCAGCCCAGACTATTCCATGCCTCTGCCTTGTAATCTGAGCCACGATAGTACTTCTGCAACAGCCTAGACCCATCTTCATTCACTAGGAGTCCAACAAATGCTTTTGACTCCTGGAAACCCCATCTTTGAACACGGAATCTCAAAAACTCTCCAGGAATGCCTGCCATACCTATCACAGATCAAGACCAATGTAGAATGATGTTTTCCCACCAATTGCAGGTATCACACTTCCTGGGAGTGCACACTTTCTGGATTTGATACATTTGAAAGTTTTGAGCAGAGCTTGCCATCATGCAAACACATTGCACAACAGTGTGCACTGTGTTTGCGCAATGGCCAATAGTATTAATTTAATGCATTCAGTGTATGGCTGTGCTTGTCTGGGTCCTGTCTGCTACCTGGGTGGCCCAATATTCTGTTTTGCGCACTGCATTCTACATGCAAATGAGATGCATATAGCCAAAGACATTTGTGCTAAGCAGCGCATCCTGCAAACAGTGGCCTCTAAAAAATTTTAAAAAGTATAAGAAATGGAGAATTAGTATAAATGTGGAAAATCAATGTATGACATACACAGTAGCAACTGTTAGTACACATGAGATATGACTACATAGGTCTGGATCGCAACTCTCACTGCAATGCACCATCAGAAAACAGGAGGAGGGACTTATCCATCTTTGACCCACAAACAGCTTTTTGCAGCAAATCCATGATGTAATTCCTCAAACAACCAAATGCAACTAAATGTATACTGATATCAAGGCATGACCAGTTATTTGTAAACATATTCTGTATAATATATTTGGATGTAGTATACTTACTGATCACACAACCTGCTATGATCATTCCTTGCAAATATACAGCTGTGTCCTGTCTTTCTGTGTTTCTTGGTCATTCATCAGTAATCTGACCAATATTCAAACATATGCAGTGAGGAAGCCAGTCTATATCACTTACCTACAAATGTGTGAGGATATTAACTAGGAACACTATGATATGCAGTTTCCATCAAATTAATGACAGGTTGAATGGCACAAACAAGCACAGACTGCTGTTTTGGGGGGAGGGGTAGCAAAGTTGGGCTCCTGTCATGGCACATGCAAGGCTATAATGTTCTTTTGAGAGGGGTGGACCTATATTAAGCTACTGTTATGGCACAAACAATGATATGTTACTGTTGTTACTCTCCTTGTCTTGCATCCTGCCAGCTTGACCTTGTGAGGGTGATGAAACTGGAAACTGTTACGTGTCTCATTACTTTCAAACTTCTCCCTGTTTTGATTTCTCATTACAAATGTATGGTGCTAAACTGAGGCCATGTAGTGATCATCATTACTTTGGGGAGGTATCAATGAGTGAATCTTTGAGGCCTACTACTGTTAATGGATGCAAACAAGTGAAATCATTGTCTGCTGTCACATGTGATATTAATTTCTGTACACATCTCTCACCTTGTAGTTGCTTACTGTACCAAGTAATGAAATACAAGGATATGTCATAATATTATTATGCAATACAGTACATGTTCAGAACTTACCTTGCAAATGCAGCAGTTGCCACAGTGTTAGTTTAGGGATGACTGTGATGTAAGCAGTACACAGTCAATACATAGGGAGGTAAAGGCTGTGGTTGTGAGGTGAGGCCAGCAGAGGTTGCAGGGTTCCTGCACTGTGTCCCTGTCCACCCTGTAATACTATACATTGCCATGTTGTGTATGTTGTGAGAAGTTAAATGTGGCCTGAAAACTCCTCTCCCCCTTGGCCTAGGCCTATTGGTAGCAGTAGCATTGCACTCAGCCTGTAGCACATATAAATGGAGTTAAGCAGCAGCAGCTCCTAACATTCTATCTGTGTAGACTTTCTGAGTCTGTAGTCCACTACTTTTTAAATCCACAAGAAAAACCAGCATGGAGTCTACATGGTTGTTTTATAACCTGTTGAATAGCTCCACTAGATTGGCTGATTAGCATGCAATTCAGATGATTATGCTATAATTAGCATCTCTGAAATAGAGGCTAAGACAGATGAAATCCATTAATAATCTACTCCATTATAAAACGCTAGCCAAACTGATGATGACGACACTTGCTACTTGTTTGCAGGACCTCGCAAAAAAT
Organism: Protopterus annectens; assembly: GCF_019279795.1. Classification (NCBI taxonomy): domain Eukaryota; kingdom Metazoa; phylum Chordata; order Ceratodontiformes; family Protopteridae; genus Protopterus; species Protopterus annectens. The sequence continues at coordinate 1,063,047,227 of NC_056730.1, read as the reverse complement.
ATATTTCCAAAGATATCTTTACAGAGGAGTACTGAACTTCAGCAGGCATGCTGTTATTTTGTTACCTACATATTGCATATGCTGGAATATATTAATGAATAATGTGAAGCAAAGCCTTTTATACTGTTATCTATATGCATTAGTTAGAGGTGTACTGATGGCATGGCCATGTTTGTCAAGCCATTTCAGAGGTACAAATGATTGACAATACATGAAAACAGAAAGCTGTGTGACACATATGTACAAATGTTTCAGGAACATGTCCTTTGAATGCATGTTTAGCATTACAAATGTGTTTTATTAGCAAAATGGCTCACGCACCTGTTCTTTAGTGGGTGGGGGCAAAGAGAAGTTACTGTTATATCACAAACTAGAATGGACTGCTCTTTTGGGGGGCACAATTGAGTCATTGCTACGGCACATGCAAAGATATGTTGCTCTTGCTACTCTCCTTGTTTAGCATCCTGCCTGTTATCTCACATCTATGTTGTGTTTTCTGTTTCTAAAATGGGTACTACTGACTGCCTACCTTAACTATTTTATCTGGTAACATTTACTTTGTAGTTATGTGATACTTAGATGTATTATCATTCTGTTGTAGGAGAGAAAAATGCCTTCAGTGAGACAGAATACAATTATTGTGTATGCGCTGTCGAAATTATACTTTTCTTCTTGGGAGGGGCCGTCCTAATATGGCAGAGAGGATGAGACTATGTCAGCAGATCATTGCAAACATAAATACCATGGGTGGCCGCAGCCGTACTTATTTATTTATTTATTTATTTTATTTTAAATTTGTTAACCGGGAGTGTCCAACTGAGCCAAACCCTTTTTCAGTAGAGGCCCGGGGAGAAAAGATCCATAAGTACAAGCAAATTAACAAAATAACAAAAAAGTAGAATACAATGGTAATTTAAATTCATACAGTAATCACAAAACTTCATAAGTCTATAAAACAAATATAGATAATAGCAATGTTCTGATGTTATTAGAATGTTAATGCACAGGAAGTTACATAGAAAGCATGGTGGGTTTGGTATTTATACTAAGTATTACACATTTCTTATACAGCAGCAATAAGTCAAGCGATGTTTGTGAATTTAGAGATAGAAAGCCAGGTTAAGAGATAGTAAGGAGAGAAGGAGCAGAGTAAAAATGAGAAAGGAAGAGAGGGTGATTTATGGGAGGAAAGAAAGGAGTAACACATTTAGATGGATTACAATATAAGTTGGCCGTGGTCAGGGAGGTTGAGGACAGTGGCAAGTCCAATGATATTGAAGTATTCTTTGGTGGCTGATTTAAATTGTTTGAGGTGTGTGAGGGTCCTGATTTCAAGTGGGAGTTTTTTCCAAGCAATTGAGGGGTGGTAACTATATGTGCTACACTCAGTTTTTGACTTGGGTTTGTAGACTTTTAATAGATCTTGGGATGAGCTCTGGAGATTCCTTATTGGGGAATTATATGCAGATTTGCTACAGGACCACTGACATGTTAACATCTGCATGGAGGCATGCAGCTGTTGTTGCCTGAGATCAGAAGGTGACCGGTGGTGAGCCTGTTGCAGAACTACCTCTCACCCCCATGAGGAATTCCTGATGAATCTTCGACAACAGGACAATTCACAGCAGAGTGGCCCACAATATGTGATTGATGTGGATGCCCCTCCTTCTCAATCCCAGGAAGACCTTCCAGGTAGGCTGTGTTATATGGCCAGTTGAATACTGTTGTATAGTAAAACAATTGAAATAAAAGTTACTTCTGTGTCACATGTATTTTTTTGGGGGGGGTTGAAGATTAGTACAGTGATAAGCTCAGTTTGGAGTTGTCAGCCACATTCTTGTTGAAGTAACACTTCATGTATATTGAGAGGAGTACATGTAGTACCCCCTGTCTTACTGTTAAATGTGATGATGTTGGACTTACCTCTTGCTTAACTTATTTCAGGACTGTCAGAAATCCAGCAACATATGCCTCCTGCAGATGGTAAGTGAAATAAAGTTATTTCAGTACTGTAGATCAATTTCTAGAAATATAATGAGTCATTTCAGGCCTGTTGTGTGAATCAATGTATTGTCAGTAATAGTGGCAGCACTTTTAGTTGTTTAGCATATATTGCACCATAGTAGTGCAGGTATTAATGTGTGCCTGTGTTTCTCCTTTTTACCACAGATGATCAAGACAGCGTGAGTGTGGGCCCTGTGCCACCCGATGTCAGTGTCTCAGTAGACACTGATGATGATGGTGGCAAAACTGAAGCACAGTCAGGGAGTGCAGAGGTTGAATCTGACACAGAGTTTGACATCCAGTCACCCCCTTCTTTTTCCCTGGACACAGTCAGTAGGCCTACACCTACTCAGCCCACTGAGACCACAGATATAGGATAGGTGGAGGGTGATATCATTGAGCAGGGAAGTCTGGCTACTGTGGCTTCAGTGCCTGTTGAGTTGAGCCATAGCCAAAGTGTTGGCGAGGTGCCACACAGGAGGGTTGATAGGGGTGCTCAGAGGGGGCCTGCTGTCCCTTCTTCACCTGGTGCAAGTGACTCTTCCCATGTTACACAACATATGTTTAGAGCCATCATGGAGGCACAGACACATTCAGAAAGTTGCTCCAGACAAATGCTCAGAGTTGTAGATGTGGCACAGTCTGACATGTGTGACTGCCTCCACTGTGTTGCCAATTCCCTGGATTGGATGAATGACACATTGGAACGAGGGGTGTCTGTGATAGGACATCTGCTGGGAGGTGAATGGCATCTTCATGTGCATAGGTCAGCCACAACATCTGCTGACAGCCAACATGGCCATGCCCAATCATGGCAGTACTTCCACTGGTCCATCTGGGAGTGTGCTATCCACACCCAGACATGCAGGCCATGGAGTTGTGGTCCTTGGTGTTCCTGTGATGGGAGCATATCCAGCAAACATTGGTCATGCTCAGGTAGGAGCACGGCATCTGACCTTGGGTGTGGAGGTGCCATTGCAACTCCTGGCAAAGCCAGTTCTCATGGTCGGGGGTGACAAAGGTGAACTGCCACCTCTACCATGCATAGCCCACACTTGTCCAACATACCAAGACATAGAGCTAGCACTGACCCCTACACACACACACACACACACACACACACACACACACACACACACACACACACACACACACACACACACACACACACATACACAGCGTGCCTGCTTCCCTTTCTCTCTCACATGCACTCACAGACCTAATGTGTTAGCCTAGACCTCCTGCCCCCAACACCCTATAACTGTGTCATATCTCTGTTTTCTCTCCTTTTTATTCAGGGATGCAAAAGCTTAGTGTCTGATGCACAGGGTGCATAGCTAGATTAGTCCCTAGTATATCTGTATTTGTTTTGTTAAACTAATAATTTTACCTGCCACTTATATTTTCCTTGCCAATTATACAGTGGATAGTATCATCATGTCAGTATTTTCTACATATTCTCTTATAAGAGTTGTGAAGTCAGAAACTGCAATGTGCATCATTACTTTATATCTTTTATTTTTAATGTTTTCAGGTATATACATATGGTGCACATCTTTATGACAGCAGTGTAGTCAAACTCATCAGAACAGTAATACAGTATAATGCTGCCTTTTGCATGAACCTCACCAGATACATGCAGCAGATGGACAGACCACAAGGCTTTCTCATCAAGATAACACAGGGCCTACTATCCATGACATGTAGCATGAGGGTAGATTAAAAGACATGTCACTGTCATCTGTGTGTTTCTCACATTAAATTGTGACTGTTATTCTAAACCTCTTATTTCTGATTTAAGCACTTGGGCTTCAGGCCAGTTGTCTTACATTAAGGTTTGTAGTCTGCACTTTTGTGGGAGGAGATGGTAGCTTCTGCCCTTCTGAGATGAGAATTGCTAGTTGAATGCTTATTGTGCCTGTTTTCTGTCTGTGTTATGGTTTAAGCACTCAGCCTCTGAACCAGTTATTTTGCATTAGGAACATTTGTGGTGTAGACTCTTGTGGCAGGAGAGGAGAGCCTACACACTTCTAAGCTGGGAATTGCTAGTTGAAGGATTATTGTGTCTGTTATTCTGAATGTGTCTTGGTTCTGGTTTAAGCACTTGGGTTCCAGACCACTTATTTCACACTAGGAAGGATTGTTGTCTGTACTCTTGTTGGAGTATTCTACTGAAGTGCTGCTTTATTTAAACTGCTTTTTCTGCTGTTGTGATTGTGATTTTCTGCACTTTGAATTTCTATTACTTCTGCATTTTATAGCATAGACTCAGTTCAGGCTTTCTGAATTTAGACTGTTTGGTATCATATGAGCAGTAAAACTATCCCTCTTACATTAAAAAGGCCCCCTTGCACCCTTGTGGCAGAAGTGTGCAGCCAAGTACCCATCTGAGTTGGGAATTGCTAGAATAAGGCTCACTCTTGGCCTTTCCCTTTGTTTACTTTTTTAAAATCATTTAATTCACTTGTATTCCAGTGTCATGTTTGGCTGAGTTTGCACTCAGTTTACCAGAGCTGCTTAGAGCTTGCACTGCTGTTCTATGAACAAATCAGTTGTGTATTGTAAAACACTGACACATATTTCTACCCTTAGCCCTCCATAGCATGTAACCTTTCATTATTCTTACACCAAATCCTAGTCCATCTAGCCCACTCCAAACTAGTTACTACAGTATATACCTTCCATAATGGATGAACAGTTTCCCACAATTTCTCCAGGTAGCCTGACTGACATGAGCATCCTGAGGCAATGTAGCAACTGCCTCATGTATACTGGCAACCAGCTACTGCTAAAACAAACTAGTACAACATGTGAGAGTTGTATTTATACTATGAATTTGGAATCAATTCTCTCAGATAACAATAAACCAGATATCAAACATGTCAGTACACACTTTTCACCTCTTGCACATAACAAGCTCCAACACATAAACCCACATATGTGGAGGTACTCACTAGAAACCTACAAAAAGATAAGAGACTGCCCCAAGTGCAAATGTACTGCACACAATGCAGACCCAACAGAAGACACTACACATAATAATACACACACCAGTGTCTCAGCCAATAAACCCCTAAGACAAAACTTTGCAAAACCAAATGTCTTGGTCATAAGTGACTCCAACGTGAGAAACACAGATGTCCCCTCACCAGACTGTACAAGGACAAGGTCACAGTCAGCTGCTTGTCAGGTGTCAGGGTCCATCAGATCATGCACGCACTCAAGTCTCTCAACAACAAGTACTGTTATGACTCTATCGTAGACCATGTTGCAGTAAATGACTGTCAATGTACCTCACTGTACTATATGTACAGAGGCACGACTGAGCTCTCAGAATATCTGTCCCAGGCAGGTATGTCCCTAGCCCTAAGTAGTTTTCCACCCTCACCCAAGATGATACCTCAATATAAAAGAAACATGATTAACTTCAAAAATTGGCTTAGCTTCTGCTGTCATTCCAGGCGGATCCATTATCTGTCAGCCTGGGAAGATATGATCAACAGACCATGCTGCTTTGCCAGAGATGGTCTTCACCTGTCACCTCATGGCTTTTGGTTACTGGAAAAGGTACTTGTGTTCCCCATAGTGGCCTTTTTAGGCAATGTCAGAACAACTAAATTCGCAATGCAAAAGAATCCACTAGAAACAAACTGAAGGTTATGCTGCTTAATGCAGGGAGTGTAAATCAGAAACTGCAATCACTGGAAGAACTCCTTTCCTTGGAATATGCCCATGTCTGGGCAGTCACACAGGCATGGCTCAAGTCTGCTGAGAGCCCCCTGGGCATGCAAGGCTTCTATGCCTTCTGCATGTTCAGACATCAAAATGAGCATGCAAGAACCAAAGGCAAAGGTGTATACATCTTCATTAAAGACAAATACACCACAGGATTGGTCAAAGAGTGTGACTCCATAGCACTACTGCAAGTCCAAATAACTGTATGTAAAACTCCCTTCCATATCATTGATAGCTACAAGCCCCCACCCGGAACCACAAAGATCACTCTATCTACTTGGACCTAACTGAGTCACTCACTAGACAGCCAAACACCTTGGTCATGTGTGATTTCAGTTATCCTTCCATTGATTTTGAGTGATATATGCACACAAACATAATCACCCTAAGGTTCCTGGGCGTTGCTAATACACATGCTGTGTAACAGATAGTTTGCACCCCCACAATGGGCTTGAATGTTCTAGACTTAGTACTTACCAACATAGGGGTTCTCTGCACTAACCCCTGTGTGTTGTCTTCCTGGTCAGGTCGGATCACAAGTCAGTCTCATTCACATTCACAGTCATACCCAAAACCCCCTCAAGAGCAGAAAGGATAAAACATTTATCCAAAGCAAACTATAGCCCCTTAACCAATGCCATAAATAGTTGCAAATCCCCTGTTACCACTGTCTGCAGTGACTGCTATACAGTGGTATACACAAATGGCCTGTATAGACACCTATACAAATGTATAGAGTTGGCTGAACATGAACAGATCAAAACAAGGTCCTCAAAGAAAACAAGTCATCCTGGTGGGCATTAAGCATACATAGGTTATACAACAAGCGGAATAAAGTAATGTCTAAGAACCAGAGGAAATAGACTCAGCAGGAGAAGGATACTCTTCACAGCTTGAACAAGGAAATTAGTGATCTTTTAAAGTACTGTAAAGCCACATACCAACCTAAACTAGCATCCCTAGCTAAAGATAATCAGGAGGCATTCTTTAGCTATGTCAGAAAGCTAAAAATGAAGGGCCAGCTTTGTCCAGAACAAGTAGTGGATGGTACCACTCATACTAACTCTGAGGACATTGCCAACCTGCTACCAGACAGTTTTGGGCAAACATCACCCCCATCCCCACCAGACATGCCCCAAAGCATACCTGTCATCAGTCCTCTATCTAGTAACCTCCTACTGCCTGGGCTCCAGGCCAGTGCCTGGTCCAGCCCTGGTGGGATGGTTGTATATGCAATAATCTAATATAGCTGATTACATCAGCATTGTTTGCTGAACATATGGTGGTAGATGAGCATTGTCTGTTGAGCATGTGGTGATAACAGTGTCCCACATGCTGGTGGAAAAGGATCTCTATAATGTCAAGTTATATCACACACACACACACACACACACACACACACACACACACACACACACACACACACACACACACACCAAGTTGACTGTAGTGAGAACAGAATCCCTACCTATCTAAGTACACAGACTACAGAACACAGTACTATATGCAAGTGGTACAAGTCTGGTTTTTACATGTCTACAGGTCATCTTATAATGGATGACATCAGCAGGCCATGTGGGAGACAAGAGGTTGAGGAGGCTGCATGAAATGGATGTGCATGCATCTGCAAATATAAAAACACTAGCAAGCCATGTCACTGGAAAAGTAAATGTAGGATAGCATATCGACCCTGCTGAGGCGAGACACACACATACACACACACACCCAGATGACTGCAGTAAGAACAGAACCCCTACTTATCTAATTACATAGACTATAGAACAGAGTACTCTAGGCAAGTGCCATGGTACAAGTCTGACTTTTACATGTCTGCAGGTCAACTTATAGTGGATGACAACAGCAGGCCATGTGGGAGACAAAAGGTTGGAAGGCTGCATGACATGGATGTGTAGGCAAGACCAGGTATCAAAATACTGCCAAGCCATGCCATTGGAGAGGTAACTATAAGATAGAAAATCTACTCTTCTGAGTAGAGACACACATACACACACACACACACACACACACACACACACACACACACACACACACACACACACACACACACACACACACACACACACACACACACACACAGACACACACACACACACACACACACACAAACACACACAACTGACTGCAGTGAGAACAGAACCCATACCTATGTAAGGTACACAGACTACAAAACAGATTAGTCTATACAAACATCATGGCACAAGTCTGTATTTAACATGTCTGCAGGTCCACTTATAGTGAATGACAGTGGATTTTGGAAAAAAGAAGGTGGGACACCTGCTTGAAATGGATGTGTAGGCAGGTGCAAGTTTCAAAATACTGTCAGTTTATGGGATTGGGGTGGCAACTCCAGGATACACATTTGCTCTTCTTGCTGGACATGCATACACATACACAGTTGACTGCAGTGAGAACAGAACCCCTACCTATCTAAGTATATAGACTACAGAACATGTTACTGTATGCAAGCACCACAGCAGAAGTCTGATGTTTACATGGTTACAGATGAACTTACGGTAGATGATTTCAGCAGACCATGTGGGGGACAACAGGTTGTGAGGCCTGCATAGGCACATAGATTCATAGGTTCATATGAGGCCAGTAGCCTAACATAGAGTGTGTCCTAGGTATGTAGAGGCCTAGCTGTGTAAAAATGCAAGTACCCTTATTGAGCATAGTTGGATGTTTGAGTTTAACAGAGCAAGGTTGTCTGCATCACCAAATGGCCCTGTCCATGATGGAGCACACAGCATTATATATTACACTTTGTAGTGTGGTTGATATATGTGTGTAAAAATACTGAACCCCGGGATTGCATTATGCAGGGGGGGGGCAACACATGCATGCGTTGTGACTATATGACATATACTGAGAATGTGCCCTGAATTTTGCAATGTTTCCACGTGTAGTTTTATGTCATAAAAAGGAAATGATCAATAAACACCAGTAAGAAAACATCATATATACAGTTCCATAGTGCAGTGAGCAGTGGATTTGCACGATGATTAACAAAGTGCACATGCATACTAGTTACACCTGTTTGGCATTGGTAAGCAGTGTGCAAGCAGCACTGCTAATATCAATAAAAATAATACTACTGTATATGGCATTTAGTGTATTCAAACCCAGGACCATGTGTATGCTAGTCCTGAATTTACACCTGTTGCCACAAGAATGTTGAGAAAACAGTTGCCTATGTTACACTTCATTGCTGTAAACTGCAATGTCCAGGCTGGGTTTTCACAATTGCCAAAGGTATTAATTGAATGTATCAGGTTACTATTTTTCGCTGACTGCTTCATAGTTTACACCCTGCTTTGTGCAAACCCGATAAACACAACCATTACCCACTTACACTATTTGCGCTATGCGGGACTTCACACAAAAAGAGAAATGAAAAAGGGGAAGGATAAGAAAGAAAACCTTAGTAAAGGACACATATGAGTAAAATAAGTGTCTGCTATCACATGTTAAATCAACCACTATTTATTTCATTACTGCACCAAATTAAGATATACAAGGATGTGCCATAATATTATTACAGAATATATTCGAGGCTCATTCCAGGTACCTTGCAAATGCAGCAGTTAAGACAGTTTTATTTCAGGCCTAGAATTTCTTTGTGTCTACTCCCATGGGATGGAAGTATGCATGAAAATCCAGAATGTAGCCTAGATGGATGTTTTAGAGATTGCTAAATAGCTCCACAGTACTGAAATCACCTGCTTATGGAGTAAATAGCAGCCATGAAAACATCTGCTACTTTACTGAATATATGAACTCTGTTAGTGCCCATTGGTGCACGATGTACAACTATGTGCCGCTCCATGCACCAACACTGAAATAAGGTGAACACAAGGGAACTTATTACTTTTGTCCATGTCTGTTATATCATGCAAACATACAGTTCAAAAAGTAGAGGGAAGGGTGCAGACCCTGTAGTACAACCCAGGACCTTCCCTACTCTAGCCCTAGACATACACATGTTGCCACAAGAATAGTTATGTGACATATATTGAGAAACCTACCATTCATTCCTCCATTTCCTGTGGTTGCACTATGTGCCGCATCACATAAACAAAGACAAAAATTAAAAAATACATTTTAAATTAATGCGGACAGATATAATACATTTTAACAAATAATAAAGAGGATGCCACAGAACCTGTGAATTGTACACTGCTTGCATGCACTTTTACACTTCACAGACCTACATGTACTCCTCTGTAAATGCAACCTGTCACACCCCCTGATGTCATCATTCACTGTTACAATGCATTCAGCATGATCACTGTGGAAGTGCCTACATGAAGTGAGCATCCCTACATGGGGATTCAGCAATTCTAATGAGTTTGGACCTCATTTGCATCTTCACTGTGTTGACAGCCCTGAATCTACATGGTTGGAAAACGTATAGAAAGGGGATCTGAAGGGGACCCCAGTGTTGTACAGTCAAGGGAGGGTATTACTCAGGCATATCTCTCTCTCTCTCTATAATATATATATATATATATATATATATATATATATATATATATATATATATATATATATATATATATATATATATATACACACACACACACACACACACACACACACACACACACACACACACACACAGGAATTCAGGTTTAGGATTCTATATTTCATGGGGTTTACACTTTTAGCTGTCTACATTAGTTATGATTACATTGTTCATTTGTGGGTGCTAAGCAACATTTATGTCTAGTTTCTGTGTAGACCCCTGTATTTGATAAACTTTCACATACATGGCCAACACCAACATGGAGTCTACATGGTTACTTTACAGCTTGTTGAATCACTCCACTGTGTTGATTCCTTCATCAACATACAATTCATCTACTTATGCTGTAATATGCAGGCCACAAACATTTCTTTGTTTGTATTTGAGTGCACACTGCTGCTTGGAGTTTACTGAATCTATAACTTTTCATGGCCATGTGCATATCGCACTGCAACATGGACATGGTCAAAATTATCATGTAGGCTTTATTGAATTCCCTCAATATCTATGATGTGTCTAGCAATTATTTTTATTCTGATTTGATTATGTAAAGGTTTCTTGATAATTGTTGGGTGTTGTGGGACAATAACAATACCCAACTTTTAAGTTTATTAATTATCTAAACTCCAGTGATAAGGGATTTGAGAGTCATTGCAAAATGTAATATGTTTGCAATGGATTTTCTAGATGTATCCATGACAAAGCTGTTCGATGGGACTATCAGTACTACTTTATACTGGAAGCCATTATCCAGGATTGTTTTGTTATCACAAGTTGTCATCCATCATTTATAATCAGAAATACCCCAAGTTTCCAGTGTCTTAGAATCAAATGTATTTGTAGTGAAACAAATAAATGGGGAAATAGGCAAAAGATAAGCAACAATGTTTTTCAAAGGGCCAATGCAAAATTATGCTTAAACCAGTTGTTATACAAAGATAGATCGGTGAGATTTGCCACTTCTTATGGTAGTAACTTACATAAGATTAAAGGGGAAATGAGCAAGTTTTAGCCTATGTTGATGGAAGACATGTTTTTCAGTTTATTATTGCCTAATTAATGTTTATTATCTCATAGGAAAGGCAGAAGAACTATTGGAAATTTTGAGATGCTCCAAGGAGCACAGTGCATTAGTTCATTATAAAGCGCAAAATCAGGGTACAATTTTATTAATATTAACAGGATGGTTTCTTCATCTCCTAATGAATCTGATAAATTACACTTGCTCCATGCTAAAACAAACAAAAAAAGATCGATATTAAATCTAGGAGCTGCTTTTGGTGCTTTCTGTCTCACGTCTACACTGTGCCTTATCAGCACATTGGGCAACAAGTGCTCTCCAGCCCTCGTTGTTTCTGTATTGGTGAGGGGTTTGGGTTGGTAGCCCAAGACCCAACCTTCCTTGGAGTGTATACCACACACACTCACACCTTGGGCCAATTTAGAGTGTCCAGTACACCTACTGCATGGCCTTTGGAATGTGGCAGGAAACTGGAGCGCCTCAAGAAAACTCATGAAAACACAGGAAGGACATGTAGACTCCACACGGAAGACACCCCAGCTAAAAAATCGAACCTGAGAACCTCAAGCTGTGAGGTGACAATGCTAACCGCTGCATCACTGTGCTGCCCGACTTTGGTGCTGGCTTGAAAGAATTTATTTAAAAACAATATACTCATTGTTTATTTATTGTCTGACAGTGGTTCATATCACCACTTGGGGAAAAAAATAGAAATATATATATATATATATATATATATATATATATATATATATATATATATATATATATATAAATCCTTTGTTATGTGTCATATTTGTATTACAAGCACTATATGGTTTATTTATTTTGACTATATTTGTTTTCTGCTTTTCAGTTGTTCTAGCTGTTCTTTGATTATTTGACCACTAGATTTCAGCACTAACATATTTATGAAACATGGGACACCCTTGTAATTTTTTTTCTTTTAAACTGATATAATATAACTGTTTCAATGTTTTGTGAAATTCATCCAATGTGATAAATGGGAGGAATATTAGAACTGTTTGGTTAGTTTTGTGATTGATAGCACAAGTTCCATGTATCAGAGAGAAACCTGGTTTGTTTTTTTCTGGAGATAGCCATTAAAGTATTTATGTTGTGACTGACAGTGTGGTGCTGTGTTCTTTTTGTTGGTATGTTACATAACACATGCACCAATCCTTCCAGTTATCTCTATGCAAAAAAACAACACACACACACACACACACACACACACACACACACACACACACACACACACACACACACACACACACACACGACTCTAAGGTCAACAGAGACTAGGCTGAAGACCTAGAGGTTGACTGGAACAAAAGTACAAGAGCTCAAAGAAACATTCAGAGCTCTTGCACCTCAGAAAGAAGAGGTAATAGGTGGAGCTATAGAAGAATATCAGCATCCTGAAACAACTTATGTGAGAATTACAGAATATGTGGATATCTAACTAAACAAGGCATAATAATAAGGTACATAAGGAAAGCTGTTGATTGAATGCAGAAGTCCAGGAAGTTAACAAAAGAAAGGAGCACAGGAAAAAGTAGGCAATGCAAAAGATGGGCTAGGCTAAAAGGAAATACTCATTAAATATCAAAGAATATAAGATGGCACAAAAGAAACTCTATCAGGTTGCAAGGCAAAGACAGAAAACTAAGCCATCAAACACCATTCATAAAAATGTCAGCAACAATCTGCTCACCAGTCCACAGGGCATCAAGGCTAGTTGGGAGGAGTACATCTAGCAGCTTTTGAATGAAGAAAACCCCACAGAAGCTGTAATGACCAAGACACAGCCTACAATGAAAGAGGAAGAATATCCCACCCTAGAAGAGGTAAGAATAGCACTAAGGAAAATTAAGTCACAGAAAGCAGAGAGCTCAGATAAAGTCACAGCAGATATAATCAAGATTGTGGGTGCTTTAAGTGAGAAATGCCTTCTTAGAGTACTCATAGTAATATGGAGACAAAGGCATATCCTGGATTACTGCAGAATACACATTCTGTCACCAATGTACAAGGACAAAGAGGACATTCTCAACTTTGGGCAGTCTATAGGTATCAAGCTCTTGTCACACTACATGAAAGTGCTGGAGAGGGTAATTGATAAACGAGTACGTGTAATAGTACAAAATAAGATGGGAGATGGCCCGTTCAGATTGAGATCAGGATGTAGCACAATGTTTGTAATGAGACACATAGTGAAGAAGAAGCTAGAGATGAGAAAAGAGTCCAGCTGGACATTCCTAGACTTGGGGAAAGAATATGACAAGTTCCCAAGAAAGAAGATTTGGACAGTCCTGCAATGGTTCAGATTCCTGGAAGCACTGATAGAATTAATGCAAGCTGTGTACAAGGACCCAGTGATGCAAATGCAACAGTGTTTGGACTAAGAGAAGTTTATGGTGAGAGTGGGTTTGTATCAGGGTACAGCTCTGATCCCACTGCTTTTCATACTTGTGATGGACTACATTAGCAAACAGGTGGGAGGGAACAGACCAGCAAAGATGATGTAAGCAGACAATGTGTTATTACAAGCAAGCTCTCAAAAGGAGCTATGAATGGAATACAAAACTGAAGGCACATGGGATGAAACCAAGTACAGACAAGACAGATGTCATGGCAGCAAATGGGGGGAAACCAGAAGAAGCTGAAAACTGAGATAGAAGGGGAAAATGGTGGAACAGATTAATAGCTTCAAGTATTTGGGAGAGATGGTTGAGGTAGAAGGGAAGTCTGAATGATGAGGTCAAAACTAGAATCATTGCAAGTGTATGTTTGTTGGTTAGGGTTAGTGTAAGGGCTAGGTAAGGTGATAGATTTTGTGTTGTGTGTGCATGTTTTGTAGTGTGGGAGGAAGTTTGTCAAATGGCAATTTGGCAGTGTGTTTGAATGTTTACTGTGAAAATAAATGGAATGAATGTGGACTTATACAGTAGAACTGTTGCAGTTCAAATGTAATAAAACACAACCACTTGCACCAGCAACAAAAATTACCAAAACCAAGTGGCACATGATAACTGCATGCTGCTACCAAATCTATGGCGCCTATATAGATATTTATGTGTGTGTGTGTGTGTGTGTGTGTGTGTGTGCATGTATAAATTGTCAGAGGGGATTAGTAACATTAGGAGCATTCAAGCTTGAGTCTTCAGGCTGTGAAGTTATCTTCTAGTATTCTCAAATCCAGGAAAAGATTGTTAGAAGAGCTACCAGTCTAATTCCAAATGTTCCACTTTACCAGAAAGCATCAGCAAATACTGTGCCAGCTCTGCAACTGATAGCTTAAGCCTGCAATACTTGACATGCATTCTGCAGTTTTATAACGTGAGTAGAATAGACTATGATTTCTAAAGTTGAATGACTTCTTGGCTGTGAGGTTAACTGCAAGATTAAAGATCAGTTCACAAGCTGGTTGCCAATTTTGAGTTGTTTCTTTCCTACATCCATATATCCCCATCAAAAAGGCAATAGCTAAATTAAACAGTGATTTAACTGATGCTGAAAAGGAAAATTCTCTATGTATATGGCTGTCTTAGATAGCAAACTGTATTTTCTGTGAATACACGACTATTTTTTTGGAATAAATTTTTGTAAGAAGGTCAGTGTCCAGGAGAGTTCCTAGCACCAAATTCTACTCTCCTGTACAGACGTGTGTAATGTAACAATATATCTTAAATTAGTTTATACTCTAGGCTTTCAAGCAATTGCAGTCCTTCTGCCATGTCCTTTCCTTTACTGAATAAGTATGGAATAATCCTGCACTATTTTCAAATAGCACACACATCCTTTTTTTGCCTGGCAACTAAAACTAAAGTTCTTGATATGAAGATTTAATAATTCACCTATTAAATGCCTCCAGTTTTGGAGTGACTGGGGGATTATGTGTGCATTCTTTATGATAATCCCACCACCTAAATTCTACTACAACTACAAAAGTTTGCCCCTGAACCCGGTTACATCTCTCTTTAGCAAGCCAACAAACCATTTGGGATATTATACAGTTCTCTTCCTGAGCTCATCTATCTATCCATCTATCTATCTATCTATCTATCTATCTATCTATCTATCTATCTATCTATCTATCTATCTATCAATCTATTTTGTTTTATTCTATGTTACTTATTCATCCTTTGTTAATCAAATAAGTGAACTGGGTCCTTGGACTGTTTTTAGCCATGACTCATACTGTATTGGGTGAATGAAATTGCATAAGTAATAGATAGTGCATTTGGTTAGTATTGGTGTATTCCATGTTTCAACTTCCTTTTGACACTGTGTTTCCTATTCCCAGTGCTTATTCACAAGACAGAATTGTATATATTTTGGTGTGAATTCCCAGGACAAACTACTGACTTGGCATATGAGAGCATCATGTGGGAAGTTCTGGGTGCTTGTAAGACACATTGGTGATGATATCATCTGTGTCATATATCACCTGACACATAAGGAAATTAAATCCCTTCTAAATCATAAATTCCATCCTTTTGTCAGTCACCAAGTAAAATATAACTTTGTAGGCGGGTACACTATATTATACTCAACTCCATCACCTTTTGTGCACCTAGTGAAAAACTTGAATTGATTTTGACATTCCTGCGGGCAGTGCAATGTTTCCATCCACATAATGAAGCATAATGATGTGGGCTGTGTCCATTCTGTGCGATGCAAAACAGACTGAGCTTTGTCAAATGTATCACTCCTAGACTGATGAAATGTCCATGTAGCTAGGGTACAGGGTGAAAACTGGTGTTTGTGACTAGCTTGATGGGTTAGTTCTGCAGACCAGTTTGTACAAGGGCCATATTGTACATGCTACAGATTAAGCACAGCATTTCCTTATCTTTAACATCCAATGAGAGAGCACTTGATCCATCAGCATAGTAGGGCTCTATCTAGTTTGGAACTGTGGGCATCACCACAGACTGGATAAAGATGCAGTACCTGCAACAGCTGGATCTGTCTAACATGAAACTGGAGCATAAACCAGTTATTGTTGCAGCATCTGCAACAACAGATCTGTCTAACATGGATCTGCAGGCCTTACCACATCCTGGGTAGCGGTGCAGTGACTGCAACAGCAGGTATATCTACCAAGCAACTGCGGGCATCAGCATAGTCTGGGTAGGGGTGCAGTGCCTGCAACTGCTGGATTTGTCTAACATGGAACTGTGGGGGTTCAGCATAGCCTCACTAGTGGTACAACATCTGCAATAGCAAGTCTATGTACCAAGGAACTGCAGGCATTAGCACAGCTTAGTTAGGGGTGTAGTGTCTGCAACACTTGGATATGTCTAACATAGACCTGTGGAAATCATCACAGCTTAGTTAGTAGATGCAGTGCCCACAAAATTGGATCTGTCTAACATAGAACTGTGGGCATTAGCACAGCCTGGCCTGGGGTGCAGCATCTGAAACAACTGGATTTATCTAAAATAGAACTGTGGGCATCAGCACAGCTATGTAGAGGCATAATGCCTGCAACAGCTGGATCTGTCTAACATTAAATAGTGAGCAGCAGCTAGTTAGTGGTACAGCAGCTGCAAGTCTGTCTAATATACGTAGCTGTGGACATCAGCACAGCCTTCTTAGCAGTGCATTGTCTGCAACAGCAGATCTGTCACACCTAGGTCTGTGGGGATCAGGACAGCAAGTTTTGGGGTACAGAGCCTGCATCAGTACATCTGTCTAATATGGAACTGGGGGCATCAACACAATCTTCACTAGTGATGCAACATCTGCAATAGCAGGTCTATTTACCAAGGTACTGCAGGTATCAGCATACCTTGGTTAGGGGTGCAGTGCCTACAATAGTGGGTCTGTCTAACATGGAACTGTGGAGATTCAGCATAGCTTCACTAGGGCTGCAGCACATGCAACAGTGGGTCTATCTAACAAGGAATGCAGGCATCAGCACAGTATGGTTGGTGGTGCAGTGCCTGCCTGGTTAGAGGTGCAGTACCTGCAGCAGTGGATCTGTCTAACATGTAACAGTGGGCATCAGCATAGCCTGATGAGGAGTGCAGTGCCTGAAACAGCTGGATCTGCCTGATATGAGACAGTGTGAATCAGCACAACCTGGTTAGGAGGGCAGTGCCTGCAATAGCCAAATAATGTTCTATCCATCATCACCATATTAATCTATTCAAGTTTCTCTTCCATTTTGGCCTTCTTCATGGATTGCAGTACCCAGCAGGATAAAAGCACTCTCATCAAACTAAACAAACAACTCAGAGGGCAAATAAAGTATACCAAAGACAAATTTGAGGTAAGTTTGGCCTCCCAGGCCAAGGAAAACCACAAAGCATTCTTTAGCTATGTCGGCAACCTCAAAGGCAATACACAATTGTGTGCAGAGCTCATTGTAAATGGAGTCATGTATATTGAGCAAGAAGATGTAACAAACCTTCTGGCTGATAAATTCAGCTCCAACTTTACCCCTCTTGCCCCCTCACACTTCCCTTAGGAAATACCATAAAATATAACTCCCTTACTATCACTAGGGAACAGGTCCTTAATGCTCTCTTAGACCAAGAACACTGCATCAGTGGCCCCAGACAATATCCCAAGATGCCTTCTAAATAGCATGAAACATGCTCTATCAGAGCATCTGGAATTACTATTTAAATGTAGCCTCCAAACAGGCTTTGTGCCTCATGAATGGAAAACAGCAACAGTCATCCCTCTGCACAAAGGTGAGTCACCTACAGACCCTGAAAACTACAGACCCATAAGTCTCACTAGTCTTATATGTAAAGCCATGGAAAGAATTATCATGGAAATGATCATACTTCTCTGCATCTTCTCTGAGCCATCTATCTTATACAATCAAATGGTGCTCTGTAAGTCTCAAATATTTATTTACTTGGACATCATGGACTCCTTTAAGATTCCTAATAGTTTAAACTAGACCTACCCACCTCCTTTCCCACAAAACTATACACGGTTTTATTTTATATGGTATATGGAATAGAGCGGACATAATTTCTGCTGCCCTGCTCTGAGCTTTGTTTATTCTGTTGACATCTTTACAAGAATATGGTCCCTAGAACTGCACATGGTATTCTAGATTAAAAAAAGGGTATTTTTTTTTTCCACTGGTGACACATCTTTACATATATGCAACACACTTTAACATATATGCCAACATTTTCACAGATTCATAGTTTCATAGGTTAATAGATTATTACTAGGCCAGTTTGAAGGAGATTGGAGACTGTAAAGTGATGACCGGGGAAAGTGTAGTTAGGTAGCATAGGATGGTAGTTTGTACAATGACGTTGGTGATCAAGAAGAGGAGGAGGATTGTGAGGGCAGCACCAAGGATCAAATGGTGGAAATTGAAAAAGGGTAATTGTGAGGTGGAGTTCAGGGATGAGTTAAGACAGGCACTGGGTGGCAGTGAAGAGTTACCAAATAGCTGGGTAACTATAGCAGAGCTAGTAAGGGAGACTGCTAGAAAGGTGCTTGGTATGACATCTGGACAGAGGAAGGACAACAAGAAGACATGGTGGTGGAATGAGGAAGTACAGGAGAGTATACAGAGAAAGAGGTTGGCAAAGAAGAAGTGGGATTGTCAGAGAGATGAAGAAAGTAGACAGGAGTATAAGCAGATGAAGTGCATGGCAAAGAGAGAGGTGGCGAAGGCTAAGGATAAGGCATATAAAGAGTTGTATGAAAGGTTGGACACTAAGGAGGGAGAAAAAGACCTGTACCAATTGGCTAGACAGAGGGACCGAGCTAGGAAAGATGTGCAGCAGGTAAAGGTGATAAAGGATAATGAGGGAAACATACTCACAAGTGAGGAGAGTGTGTTGAGGAGATGGAAAGAGTACTTTGAGGGGTTGATGAATGAAGAGAATGAGAGGGAGAGAAGGTTGGATGATGTGGGGATAGTGAATCATGAAGTGCAATGGATTAGCAAGGAGGATGTAAGGATAGCTATGAAGAGGATGAAGAATGGAAGGGCTGTTGGTCCAGATGTCATACCTGTGGAAGCATGGAGGTGTTTAGGTGAAATGGCAGTGGAGTTTTTAATCAGATTGTTTAATGAAATCTTGGAAAGTGAGAGGATGCCTGAGGAATGGAAAAAAAGTGTTTTGGTACCAATCTTTAAGAATAAGGGTGATGTGCAGAGTTGTAGTAACTACAGAGGGATTAAATTGATCAGTCACAGCATGAAGTTATGGGAAAGAGTAGTGGAAGCTAGGTTAAGAAGGGACATGATGATTAGTGATCAGCAGTATGGTTTCATGCCAGGAAAGAGCACTACAGATGTGATGTTTGCTCTGAGAGTGTTGATGGAAAAGTATAGAGAAGGTCAGAAGGAGTTTCATTGTGTTTTTGTAGACTTAGAAAAAGCATATGACAGGGTGCCTAGAGAGGAGTTGTGGTATTGTATGAGGAAGTCAGGAGTATCAGAGAAGTATGTAAAAGTGGCACAGGATATGTACGAGGGTAGTGTAACAGCAGTGAGGTCTGCGGTGGGAGTGATGGATGTGTTTAAGGTGGAGGTGGGGTTACATCAAGGATCAGCTCTGAGCCCTTTCTTATTTGCAATGGTGATGGACAGGTTGACAGACGAGATCAGACAGGAGTCCCCGTGGACTATGATGTTTGCAGATGACATTGTGATTTGTAGTGAGAGTAGGGAACAGGTGGAGGAGACCCTGGAGAGATGGAGATATGCTCTAGAGAGAAGAGGAATGAAGGTCAGCAGGACTAAGACAGAATATATGTTTGTGAATGAGAGGGAGGATAGAGGAATGGTGAGGATGCAAGGAGTAGAGGTGGTGAAGGTGGATGAGTTTAAATACTTGGGATCAATAGTTCAGAGTAACAGTAAGTGTGGAAGAGAGATGAAGAAGAGAGTACAGGCAGGATGGAGTGGGTGGAGAAGAGTGTCAGGAGTGATTTGTGACAGACGAGTACCAGTAAGAGTGAAAGGGAAGGTCTACAAGAGGGTAGTGAAACCAGCTATGTTATATGGGTTGGAGACAGTGGCATTGACAAAAAGGCAGGAGTTTGAGCTGGATGTGGCAGAGTTAAAGATGTTAAGATTTGCAATGGGTGTGACGAGGGTGGACAGGATTAGGAATAAGTATATTAGAGGGTCAGCCCAGTTTGGAAGGTTTGGAGACAAAGCCAGAGAGGCAAGAGTATGTTGGTTTGGACATGTGCTGAGGAGGGATGCTGAGTATATTGGGAAAAAAGATGCTAAGGATGAAGCTACCAGGTAACAGGAAAAGAGGAAGGCCTAAGATAAGGTTTGGGGATGTGGTGAGAGAGGACATGCAGGTGGTTGGTGTGACAGAGCAAAATGCAGAGGTCAGGAAGAAATGGAAACAGATTATCCACTGTTGTGACCCCTAATGGGAATAGCCGAAAGAAAATGATGACTAGGCTAATGACACTGGGGGCCTTACTAAGCCTAGCCAAGTTTTCTCAAAAAATAATGATGTCCTGTATCCAAAAAAAGTCATTAAAGCTAGGCATTTATAAGCCACCTCTGTCCATTAGGGACATGGATGCTAGGCCAAGTGCAAACTTCCTATTCCTCATCCACTGGTCTAGGTTGCACTTAAATTGAGTAATAGATTAACTCAGCTTCACTTGGATGGAAAGCCTGCTCCATAGGAGGGTCAGTCTCTGGGACACATATCTGTCTCTCCAGCATGTTCTGCTTAAGGTACAGACAAATTCAGGTCCTTAGACCTTGTATTTCTGGTGGTTTACTATGACAATTGTGAACGGAGATTGTCCACAGATGGAACACTCGAACATTGGATATTCGAATGTCCATCTTGAGGAACATCGTAAATTTATATCAGTGAATGCACAGTGCATTTGCTGATATGAATTTGAAGTACTGGCAGAGGTCGTGGTACAGCGCTGTGTGGGAAATTCATCCTTTTCCTCACTGTAGTGCGATCTCAGAGTTGGAATATATAATTAGCAGGTGGTGTGGGGGGGCACAGCCCCCCACAGGGGGGTGCAGGGGGGGCTTGCCCCCCTGCAAAATTATGATGTTAGGTGTAGGAGTTTAGTGTTTTTATGCTCCTACACAGACATCACATGATCTATTTGATGTTAATGTCGAATCAACTGAATTCGTTCAGCAGATTCGACATTGTGATTTTTTTTTTGTGGTTGTGGTTCTGTATTTTAGTCGCAAATTATTTTGTTCATCGGTATTATGATAGTAAACCATTTCTGATACTGTCTGACTTACAAATATGCAGGAGATTCATAAGTGTGGGGTTTGCAGATGCCTTATAAGCCAGGTACGGATCACCACATAGTAATCTATAGATGACTGAGGAAAAGGGCTTTAAGACTCGCAGTGGAAGGAAAGTTTGTTTCTCCTTGTATTATTTTTGTAAGGAATCTTTTAGCTTGCTCTGGTTTCTGGATATACCTAAATTTTATGTAGTTTTTATATTATCTCTTTACTTTTACATTTTTTGATATGAATACTGAACAGCACTGAGATGTAATGATTAGTATTACTGCCTCACACCACTTGAATCTCTAGTTCAGTGTTCAACTAGTGTTTCTTTGCAGAATTTGTCTGTGTTCATATCGGTGTTTGTTGGATGCTCAATTTTCCTTCCACATCCCAAAAGCTGTAGGTTGGTGAACTGGTATTCCTCTAAACAGCCCACAGGTGTGTGTGTGTGTGTGTGTGTGTGTGTGTGTGTGTGTGTGTGTGTGTGTGTGTGTGTGTGTGTGTGTGTGTGTGTGTGTGTGTGTCTGTGTGTGTGGGTGTGCATGCATGTGTTTGTGTGTGTTTTTGTGTATGAGTGTACATCTGTGTGTGCATGCACACATAAGTGAGAGTGTGTGTGTCTGTGTGTGTGTGCGTGTGTGTGTGTGTGTGTGTGTGTGTGTGTGTGTGTGTGTGTGTGTGTGTGTGTGTGTGTGTGTGTGTGTCCTGTGATTAACTGGAATCACTTCCAGGATTAGTTTTCTGTCTTATGTCTGCTGTTTGCCAAAAAACCCTCCAGCTCCTTGGTAACCATGAATAGGATAAAGTGGGTACATCAGCAAAAATGTATTAATTTTCTTCCGGGCCTTCTACAACATGTCTTATTTAAACTCTAAAAAAGACTGGTCACATTACTGACCACTATGGTTCCCTGGTAGGCACCTTTTATAATTACTTTATGTATTGTGTTGTCTAACCAGTGTTTTATATATTAACTTTATTTTAAAAGTGATCTCTTCAGCCAGTCGTCAGTGATTTAATTAAAGATCGGTGCAAACTAAATGAGAGAAAAGAACTGTTTGTCAGCTATGTACAAAGTTAAAGAATAATAATTTCAATAATAAAGGGCAGACTTCATACACTGATGATGGCTACTAAGTTCCTTCTATTATTGTTTCTTTTATTCTGTAGCTATTTGCATGGCCCACATAACCTAGCCTGTGTAGCATCTTAAAAATGAAATTTTATTATCCAAAGTGTTCATAGATAAAGGTCAGAGAATATAACTGTGACTGCCAGACTTATTTTACAAGATGTATTACATACATCTATGAAGATGGAACAAATGCAAGTTCAAATATAGATATTGAGAACAGCTAACTACATTCTGCAAAAATGACCATCAGTTATTTCGTATGCTAAGCAAACTCTACACAGAGGCTAATAAGCTACATTAGAGACAATGAGCATTTAAAATTAATACAGTGAGCTTCTGCATAAAATGTCACTAATGTTCCTTACAGCTTTCAATGCTCATCTGAAGTCTCATGTGAAAAGATGAGTATGATGCAATATTTAAATGATATATTTGTTCCCATCCGAATTTGTCTCAGAACACTCATGACTTCATTTATTAATGATCGCCTAAGGATCCATTGTTAAAATGAAAAGTTGAAAATAAGCCTGCAGCTCTCCTATTAACCAAGGTGTTAATGTGTCACATAAATTTATCTTAGATTTGCAATATGTGTTCTACAATGAAGTATAAGGCAAAAAAGTACTTTAAAATTCAACACAACCATGTACCACAAGACCTTATGGTACATGATTTTATGATTTATGTCATTATACAGTGATTCTGTAATGCTCCTAAATTCCTTGGAGCATCAAATCTGTTTTGGTTAAACATGAGTCAATCACATGACACATGTCAAAGATGTCATTCAAGTTTTAAATATATGACAAAACATTAACTACCTCTCAAGATAATTAAAGGGCCATGTCAAATATAGCTAATGTGTGGTACCTAGTGGTACTGTTGTTTTTTTTAATTGTGAATCAGGTAAATGCATAAGGCACAAGTGACAATTTTTCAGGTGACCCAAGAGCACTGTGTAGTTAAATATCTTGCTCAGTGTCAGACTGTACATAAATGGAGATTAAGAGAATCAAATCCATGATTATTGTTTGAAGCTGATTAGGAAACCAAAGCCTTAACCTTCTATACTAGACTGACAGTGCAAAATGAATTCAACCTTCTTGGATCAGATATTGAAACAACACTACAGGGGTGAGGGCAGCAGATCCTGTTTGCTAGACTATCAGGGATGCCCCATAATGTACTTGTAATATGAAAAAAACATGAATATTGTTGATTTCATTTTAACGAAATTACTTTATGCTAAAGATACTAACAGTAAGTGTGTGTATTTTAGCTAGAAGTAGATCCAGTAGACTCAGCAATAGATCAACCTTAGAAATACCCTGATCTTCCAAAATGGCTGCACATTGAGTAACAGCTTATTTCTAGCTCTTCCAGTGTGAAAAGAGAAACTCAGCAGAGAGGCCAGTACAATTGTGTTTATGGGTAAATTGCAGTAACTGTCTAGTAAGCACACTACCTGGATGCTAGGAATAAAGAAATACAGGAGACCTGGAAAAAATCAGCTACAAAAAGTGAGGAAAGAACACTTACCTGGGAAAGTTCTGCAGCTGTTCAGCAAAAAGCAATGCAACCTTCAGACATGACTTCCAGTAACCCACAAGAAGATATAAGACAACTGCATACAGACCTGGTTAAAATAAACAAAACACTGATATATCAACACAAACAACAAAAGGATGGAAAAATGAAAGAAGCTTTAAACAGATATTCAGATGAGATGATAAAGCTGCAAAAATCAGAAGTCAAAATAAAGAAAAAGCTGGCTAAATATGAGACTACTCAGGAAAAGATGTTTCAAAAAATAATCGAATTAGAGGACAGGGAAAACCTGAGATTTTTCAGCTATACCAGAGAAGCTGACAGGAACAGACTGCATTAATTTTATGAAAGAACAAATAAGCAACTGGACTGATATTCCACAGCAGGAGCTGTTAGTTGAAAGGGCACATCATGTGTATGCTCCAAACCTGGCTATAGGAAAGCAACATAGACCTTTAATAGTAGAGATGCAATCCTACCAGCATAAGGAGTTGATTCTGACAAAATTGTAGCAGAAGGACAAAGTACTAAAAGTGGGAGCCAGCAGAGTATTTGTGGAGAATGATTACTCATTGTACACCAGACAGAAAAGCAAATTTATTCCACTATTCAGGGAATGTCGGGATGCAGGTGTGAGATTCAAACTGCTGTACCCAACTGTCTTCAAGGTATTCTTCCTTGGAGGGACAAAATCATTTTTTGATGAAGTTTATACTAAGGAGGAAATACAAAAGTTTGTGCAACAAAAATTAAGCTGTGAAACAGAAGGATATTCTGCTTCTCATTCTTCTGGTAATAAAGACCACAGAGTGACTGCACCTAAGAAACCTTTTCAAAATTTTCATTGGAAAATGTTGGAGAAAAGGAAGTGTGCAGGAGAGTTGACTAGAAGACTCGAGAGTATGTTGGAAATGAAGCAGAAGCAGGATTTTGGAGATGAACACTAATAAAACCAGTAACTTAATATGGGATTACAATGCAATAATTATATTTGTAAAATATAACAGAACAAGAAAATCTGGAAATATTGGACTTTTTCAGAATTTGTTGGACTTATGGGGGACTCTAAAGCATATGCCCTACTTCATGTCATTAATGCTCAGAAAAGTGCTTTGGGGAGGGGAAGAGGAGGGAGAAAGTTAACTGTAAGTAAAAATGTTTTTCTTAAATAGTACCAATATGTGGCATATGGTTTTCTTTACATGCTATAATTATGAGGCTTTTATTCCAGCAAATGCATCCATACTCAGTAACAGTTCTGCAGCTGGTCTTCATGTTTCCATGGAAACAATCTAATAAAGAGAAACTGGCTGTTTGGTTCTCATGTCTCCATGGAGACAATCTGATAAAGAGAAACTGGCTACAGTCTAGTGGAGAGTGACTGGCTGAGGAAAAAAAAAGAAAAGAGAAATTGGCCAGGAGATAATGTTCTCTGAAAGCATTCAGGGTCTTTCCTAAAGTAGATAATGTTCTCTGAAAGCATTCAGGGGCTTTCCCAAGGTAGTTAATGTTCTCTAAAAACATTTGGGGATTTTTCTAGCTGGGAAAGCTATAAAGATAAACAAAACCAATCAGCACTTAGTAGAAGCACAGGCTACACCATGCATCTTAGCATAGATGACCTTTCTTTTAGGTTAACTCAAGTCTGTGAGTGTGGCTGTCAGTTTGGGACTTTTGTTCCTATTAGGAGGGTTAAACTTCAATATTTAAAGGTGTATATAGTTTTGTGTGTTAGTATTAAGTTAATAGGTTTTAGGGGGTATTGGGATGGGTTTGTTTTTTGTTGTTTGAGGACTTTCAATAAAACAAAAAGCTTTATAAGATGTGACATAGGCTTAAATGTATATGACAAGAAACAACTGTATAAAATTTCACCCTGCCAAACAGTGTATACATGTAACACAAAAACTGGAACTAGACATTTAACACAAAATGTGTTATACATAAAAGGTGGGAATAATAACTTTAATACAATGATGCTCTCTTTAATGTCTTCAAATGTAACTGGCCTCACAGATAAATGCAAACAAGAAAGAGTTGTGAACTATATTAAAAACTGTAGAGTGCAAATAGTTGTGTTAAAGACAATACATGTAGAAAGAAATGAACATGTTAATTTGATAAAGAAAGGTTTTCAAGATGGTTATTCAGTGGTATACCTGGGACAAAGGAAAAGAGGATTACTTATATTAATTGCAAGAGGAGCTCTAATAGTGATAGAAGAAGATAAAATGGATAATAATGGCAGATTTGTAGTACTAAGAGCCTACTGGCAAGGGAGGAGAATTACACTGGCATGTATTTACATTTCACCTAAAACTGCTATAATTTAGATTAAGAAAATTCTGGGAGAAATAATCAGTTTTTCACAAGGAATATTACTTATAGGTGGGGACTATTTTGCAGCAGAGAAGATATGTCTGGGGGACCCAGAAGGGAAAATATAACAAAGGAGGGTAGATTTTTGAAGAAATTTATGAAAATATTTGGCATGGAATATGTGAATTCAGTAATAGAAGTTCAGAGTGAATTTACATATACCCCAAGATATAAAAACTGGGCTAGGCAAGACAGAATTTACATTTCACAGGAACATGTGCATTTAATTGAAGGTCTTGATACCCACCCAATAAGTATTTCAGATCATGCACCAATAATAACCAAAATAAAAACACAGGGTAATGAAATAATGGGTAGTGGGGATTATTCAGGAGCTGGTAGAGAGGATAGAAATTTCTTCAGAAATATAGCTAGGGCATGGGATAAAATTAAGGTGGAGTTTAAAAATAGGGTGGCAATAAATAAAGGCAGCTATGGTTGAGAAGTAACAAGAATTATTTAGAGGGACTTTCAAATATTAAAGTATTGGAGAATAGGGGGAATCTCATAGAACAAGAAGAGGATCAACTGCAAAATGTTAGGCAGAAAATAAGGGATCACCTTGAAAATATGCACAAGTTTAGAAAGATTGCTGTTAAGCAACTGTTTTTTTTTTTTATAATAACACTAGAGCACAAAAACTTTTAGCACAATGACTAAGGCAGCAGAAGGTAGAAAGGGCTGTGGCCAAACTTAGGGAGCCTATAACAAAGAAGGCAACAATAGATCCTGCAGAGGTATTAGAAATACTTCATAAATTCTGTGAAAGTCTCTATAAAGCAGAAAAAATATGAAAATCAAGAAAAAATACAAATGGAAATGTTTATGGAAGAATTAAATATGCCAAAGTTAGAAATAGCTGAGTCTCAATTACTAACAGCATAGGAGGAGATGAGATAAAAATTGTGATGCATAATCAATCTACAGGAGCATCCCAGGAATAGATGGTATTCCTGCAGAAGTTTGGAAGCTAGGAGGAAAAAAATGATAAAGATCTGGAAAGTTTTGTTTAATATATCTTAAGAGGAGGAGAAGTACCACATTCCTGGAAGAAAGCAGTGGTAGCTGTAATACCTAAAAAGGCAAAGGATCCATCAGATCCAGCTTCATACAAACCCATTTCAATACTAAACCATGATTATGAAGTGTTCATGTCTATAATGGATAAAAGAATGGCAAAAGTAATGCCAAAACTGATAGATATGAATCAATGTGGCTTTGTGGAGGGGCATTCGACAGAGTTAAGCTGGGACTTTATGAGCAAGGCAATGGAAGCATTTGCATTTCCTGAAAAATTAGAAGGTTGATTAAGAGAATGTATGAGGGGTCGGAGGTGAAAATTAAAGTGGGTGGGGTCCTCTCTGATAATTTCTGCTTGAGCAGAGAAACCAGGCAGGGGTGTCCTCTTTCCCCTTTATTCTTTGTATTATATTTAGAATGATTGACAAAGAAAGTAAGGGACTCAGAAATTCAAGGATATAATTGGTGTAATAGTCAAGAAAAGCTGGCTTTATTTCCAGATGATGTTATTTTGTACCTGACAAAACCAGAAAAATACATTACAGTGTTGTGGAACATTTTGAGACACTTTCAGATCTTTTTGGGATACAAAGTTAATGAAGCTAAAACAAAGGCAATAGTGATAAATTATGTACTCAGACATGAAATGGTTGAGAAATACCCGTATTTATGATGACATGATAAAATTAAATGTTTAGGAGTATGGATTAAAATAATTCTAGTGTGGCAGCTAAGGATATGAGGGAAGAGACTAAACAAAAGATAATAAAAAAATGAAAAAATGGAAGCTTTGTTATATGGATATGGATAGTAAGATACAAGCAGTTAAAATATTGTTAGTCTCTTTAGTCTTATACACAGGTCAGGCATATTTTTATCAACCTTGGAGAAGTTGTGGGTAGCAATTAATAAAGAGCTGAAGGACTTTATCTGGGAAGGGAAGATGGCAAGAGTCACGTGGGATAAGCTGATTCTTCCAGTAGAACAGGGTGGATTGGGATTACCCAATTTGAAGGGGTATTTCAGAGCTACACAGACTCCTATACAGAGAACAAGCAGAAAACTATAATTCAAAGTGGAAATGGATGAAGATGAAACACGAGGTAAGCTCAAGAAACAAGGAGAGACTGGGATTTTGGATGCAGGAGAATAACAATAATCATGTAGAATATTATATCTGTAAAGTAACAGAAAATATTCTAAGAATTAAACCAACATTGGAATGGAGAAAGGAGATTCTGACGATTGGTATGACTGTAATTAGGGATACAGACAATAGGCAAGAGGGGGCCAGAATTTATTGGAGAAAACTGACAAAGGAATCAAGGTATTGGGAGCAAATAACTAGAGAGGGAAAGATAATAGAATGGGAAGATGCCAAGAATTAATTTGGACTGCAGATTACAGATTGCCTTCCCTATCAGGGATTGATATCAGAGTACAGGCAAAGGGAAAGAAATGGGTGGGTCCTAAATGAAAGACCAGCACTGGTAGTGTTTTTAATAGAATCTAGAACAGAAACTGCCATTAAAAAAGGAATAATTAGTAGAGCATATAAAATATTGCATGATAACTATAAGAATCAAACAGAGGAGGTTAGAAAAGATTGGGAAGAGAGACTGATAAGCAATTCACAAAGAAACAATGGGAGGATATATGTATGTTTCCCAAATATGCAACAAAATCTAGAAGGTTTAGAATTTTTGCCTGGAAATGTTTGCATAGATATTTTTATACCCTGAGTAGACTGCAGAGAATTCTTCCTCAGGCAGACAGTAAATGTTGGAAGTGTGAGGGGGAAGAAAGCAATAATTGGGAACATATTTTCTGGGAGTGCCGTGAATTGTCAGACTTTTAGGATTCCTTGCGGGATGGACTGCTGGAGATGCTGGGTGGGCAGATTGGTCTGATGAGGGAGATGATTTTTCTGAGCATGATACAGAATCAAAATTGCCTAGACATGGTAAGGCCTTGCTGTGTCTAATAGTGGTGGCTGCCAAAAAAAACAATTGCTAGAAAATGGAAATCAATATCTAAACCAATTATACTGCAAGTAGTGAATATAGTAACAGAGATAAAACAACTGGAACTGAGATCTTCAGAAAAGGGTAGGAGCAAACTACAAAGGAAAAAAATGGTAATTGTGGGAAAAATACATACAAGAGAGGAATGAGGTCTAAAAGGCAGCAGGACTTAAATGAGCTATATAATGTTTGAATGAGAATGACTGGGTAAGTTATAAGTGATGTATAATGTTTGCAACTGGGAATGTGTCAGTATGATTTGAGATGTAAATGCTTGTGACTAGGATTTTGTCGGTGTGGTTTGTTTTCTTTTATATAAATGTATGATTGCCTATGTCTCTTGTTTAAAAAAGGCAGAAATTGAATAATTTATGTAATATTGATTAGGTTATATGATATATAGCAATATATGTGAAATATAATGTTTGTTATATTAATACAGTTTGATTACTTTTATATGAATATAAATGTTCCTGTGTCACAAGTGATAATTCAGTAAAGGTGTTTAAAAACAAAAAGAAATATGCTGAGATAGCTATTGTGTGAGGAAAATCTTTTTAATACATACATTATTTTCTTCTTGTCATTGTCTTGTTTTATTGCAGTGTTATTTTAAAGATTCATAAGTCAGAGCAGAAAGCAAATATTGTGCTTCTTGAAGCCTAGGAGAGATGAATTGTTGCTGCATTTTCTGAGGCACTAGAAGCTCATCTTTGCATTGATAGTAGCTTGGAAAACAGTTTCAAATTTTTCTTGAGACAACTACCCAAGAAAACCACGTTTTTCTATCTCTTCTTTTGCTGTGTTGTTTTCATTTATTTATTGGTGTTTTAGATGTTCTACTTTATGGCAGAAAGGAAAACTTATGTTTCCTTTCTCTATGGCCTAGAGAACAATAATTGCTCATGCAGCATACTGTATGTGATGCTGTTGGCTACTCCACTTTGATTTCTATTAACCCTTTACAATCCACATTACAGAGGCAGTCACAGTCCTGCAAGGTAGTATCTGGGACACTAATGTAAGGAGTAATAAGGGCAGATCTAAGCAACTGATGGTCAGCTGGAGGGCAAATGAAGGTGGGAACAAACGTTAGCAATTTATTGATCTTTGACAAAGATAAAACTAGTGGTATGCTTTTTTATTTTTAGTTTTAAACAGGAATAGTACTTTAGATTATCTATCGAATCATCAAAAGTTGACTTTGAAACAGTTGATTGTGAATAATTAGCTCACACAGCTGATCGTAGAAAATGTGTTCCTTATTTATACACCAGATACGCCTGTTGGCAATGGAGACATTGCACACTGCCCACCTGACCACTGCCACTGCCATTGGAAGCATACCTCACAACTGTACTTCATTTAGGAGGAATAGTCCTCACTTTGAAACTTAAAATTTCCTTTCTAATGCCTAACACCTCCACTTTCAAAGGGTCTGTCACTTATTCGCTGTTAAGATTCTTTTAACTGAAATCCATGGCAGGTAAAACTGAATCGTGTTAGTTCATATAAAGTAACACATTCTAAACATGAGCAGCCCAGCTAAAGATGTCAGCAAATGTTCCGTATTTTACCATTTTGTTCTACATTTTGGAGAAGGAAGGTTGAGCTGCTTGGACTAGAAGCAATCCTATCATTTTTAAACTGACTGGGGCAGTAATCAGGGTTGGGATTGGGGGATAGCTATGGATGACAGCAGTAAGTAAACATAACTTAATGTGCCCATTATCTTTTGATTTTGTGGAGATGAGGTAATCTGTGTGTGAAAGCAAAAGGCAGTGAAATGACTATTGATATGGACTGTAATTTGTAAGGGCAGGGTCGGCCTTAGGTCAAGTGGTGCCCTAGGCAAAAGGACTCCACAGTGCCCCCCACACCACCTAGTGCCCTCATCCTGGTCTATTTACACCATCCAATTTACTGGAAAAGCGCCCCTACTAGAGCAGCTCCCTAGGCAGCTGCCTAGTTGGCCTATGCCTAAGGCTGGCTATAGGGGCAGTCCATTTATGAATGAAGACAATTAACTGGAATATGTCACTCTGTCCACTCCTACACCTTAATCACAAGCTGACATCAGTGATACAGAGTAGGTGTCTATCTTTTTGTGGAGGCAAGTTCTGTGTGAAAACATAGGGCATTTCTGCTAACACTGCTGAATGATCATTGACAGTTGGGATGGTAGTGGGGAGAAGGAGGCACTGTGCAAGTCTGTGAGCACAAAGTTGAAATGTATTACTGTAACAATTACTGTCTTTCACTTTCTTCACAATCAGACAACAGAAGTGTATGCAGAAAGTGGCTGACTATTTTGGGGGGACAGGCAGACTTTTGTGTGGAGATAATTGGTTGTACAACTGGCCTCTCAGGGGCAAAAACAGCATATGTGTGATTTGCATGATCAGGGCTCAGCTTTGCTCTGTTGTCCTCCAATTTACAAGCTTTGGCTAAGCTTATAATTGGCTCTAACAGCCAAGCCAAACCATTATCTCAGCTCTGGCTCAGCTCTTTTTCAAACATTCCAGGCTTGCCTGCCTTTGTCCCAGACTTTACTGACAGAAACTCTGATGCAATAAATAATATACTTATAAAAACAGACTAAGATATTATCAACCATGATCCAAATAAATCTGCTCAATATACTGCTAGCAAGTTATGTGATATTTTTAACATTTCTTTTCATGCATATGTATCAGTAAGACATAAATATACAAACTCAATAAAAACATTGGTGAAATCACAATTTTAGTAAGATATACAATAGAAGAAGAGGTCTTACTTATATTTAAAAAAAAAACTAGTTATGGGGAAATCTCGTGGTGCTTCAAAAGCCTAGACAGTCTTTTGAGCCATTCTATCATATATATGTATATATGTGTGTGTGTGTGTGTGTGTGTGTGTGTGTGTGTGTGTGTGTGTGTGTGTGTGTGTGTGTGTGTGTGTGTGTGTGTGTGTATATATATTTCAATTTAGTGTTTTGATGTGATTTTGATTTTACTGAGTTATTTCTTTGTTGCTTTGGAGATGGTGTCTTCAGAATTGAGTAAATGTGTTGATGAGATGTGTACTGAGAAGGAGAAAGTGCTAAAGATGCTTCTGGTTAATGCTGAGCCCTCTGCCAGTGAAGAATACAACTGCCAACAAGAAATAAGATTCTGAAAGTTAGAGAATGGATAAGGCCATGGGTACTGTGTGGATGTAGAAGAAAGTAATGTTTGGGCTCCTGAATCATTACGATAAGCAGCTTGGACTTTTTGAAGGAGCAGTACGACTCCATGCTGCCATTTGAATTATGTATTGCTGAACTGTGAAATAAGCCCATGGAATTTAGCAGCCAAATTGTCTGTATTAAAAAGTAGTTGGTATTCCTGGAGGAAAAGCAAGAAGTCACAGTTTGTGAATGAGTGGAATTTTAGAAAGAAAGGAAGAGCTTGACTAACTTTGAGTCTATAAAAAAACAAAATGGCACAATACATAGGATTTTTAACATATCATTTGGCATATAAATTATCTATAAGCTGCCATCATCAGTTTCTGACAGAGTTTATGGTTGATTGAGAATAATCTTAATGTGATTTGGAATTTAAAGGCGCAGTTTGCTCTCGGCTGTTTTAACAGAAAAGGGATTACAACAGAAGAAAGACCAATAATAGTAGATCATAGCTATAAGATTATCCTGTGGGAAAAAAAGCACAGTTTACAGAGGCCAAGATGGTGCAACCTGTGGTATAAGTTATTATTCCCACCATTTCTTAAAGCGTTTTCCCTACAGAAGTGCAACTATTTACCTCCGCTCTGTCAAGGACGGTTTCACTTACTGAACTATGTGAGTGAAGGGTCATTGTGGAGGAAGCAGAAAATGGTAATGACTGCTCTGAAATGGCTGACCTGGGAAAGGACTAGGAGCAAAAAGACTGGTAAGTGGAATACATAACTATTTGTACATGTTCTTTAGGTGGAGTACATTGAGAAGAGAAGGTTTCTTGAGACTGGAAGTTTGTTAAGATTCTGCAGAGTTTAATGATTGGATGGCTGCATGCTTAATGATGAAACTAGCTTAGTAATGTTTTACTGACATTAGGCTGCTGGTATAATAGGGCAGGAATCAAGACTTGGTTGTGTGGTCAACAAAATGATTTTGCTTTGGTGGTTAATGGTTAAAATTTCTACCATGGTCATTTGAAAGAAAAGCACCTGCTATTGAGTATTGATAAACTTCCTCAATCTGCGCGGCCTATGTGTTGTTTCTGACTTGGCCAAATATATTCGTAAGTGTGAGTAATTGCAACTGTTTGCACTTCAATAAATACTTGCCTTAAACTGGTGTTGGGATGGCATATATTGGTTCAAATATATTCTAGTAAACATGAAAAGTAGTTAAAACTATGTTTCATTCTCAAAATATTTAAAATGTTCAATATGTCTTTGAATGTACTATTAAGTGTTGTTTCCTGTGATTGTTTCCCATGCTATACATATGTTATGTCAGTAACATATGTTATACAGTATATGTGAGTCTTTCATATTATTACAGTTAATGATTATGTGTATTACATAATCTAAGCCAACTATCTATAAAGACAGCAATTGCAGACCTTTGTGAGATATTAAAGTAATAAAATCAGAAATTAATTAAAACAGCATTAACAGAGTTAGGTTTCAATACACTGGACACATAGACAATATAACTATATGACCAGATCAAGTGTAATGCAGACATGCCCACATGAAGTTCTCTCTTGCTCATCAATGAATTAAATGTAATCTAAGAAGTGTATTTCTACCTCTTGTTAGTTGATATCAAACAGTGTTAAGATATCAAAATAGGTTTAATACAGTTCTTTGCTGCCATTGTCATAGTAGTGTAATTTTGATATCACATTAACCAATAAGATTTTCATGAAAAAAATGAAAACAAAGGCATTGACTCTTTTTTTCCTCATAATATTTTCTGTCTTTCTCTCCATATCTATCTATCTATCTATCTATCTATCTATCTATACAAATAGATATAGGGCTAGATACATAGATAGCTAGAAAGATAGATAGATAGATAGATAGATAGATAGATAGATAGATAGATAGATAGATGATAGATAGATAGATAGATAGATAGATAGATAGATAGATAGATAGATAGATAGATAGATAGATAGACAATTAGATACAGAAATAGATTGGTTCACTTAATTTATTTAAAATTGTTAAAGTAGACATCTGTTTTGTCAACACACTTTGGTCATCAAAACAAATGGAAGTTTGGGCAATCCCCAGGGTTGGGGAATATGCACTTTCCCCACGAATTATGCAGACACAGAGTTAGTATATATATATATATATATATATATATATATATATATATATATATATATAGATATAGACATATATATATATATATATATATATATATATATATATATAGATAGATATAGACATATATATATATATATATATATATATATATATATATAATTGGGGGGGTGCAAGGGGGCAACATATTTTAAAAGATTCATGCTCCGAGGTTATTGTTTGGAGCATGCTCAAAGATGTGATAGCATTCTGTATTTTGATGTTTATGAGTCTATGTTAACGATGTCAAGCTTTAGGGGGTGTGATCATTTAAAGTAGAGTCATAGGTTATATATTTAATATATATATAATATTATATATAATCCTTTAGTTGAATGGTTGGGATATTGAACATTTGTAATGCCATCACAAACAATTGAATAGTTATATGATCACAAAATGCCAGCAGTACTTTGTGGGATGCCATGATGCAGTGGAGAATGAGAATTTGTGGATGGGATTTCAGTAGTAGGGGGTGTGGGGGCAGAGTTCTCCACATTGGGGTGCAGGCGGACTTGATTCCTTGGAAAAAATATATTTTTTGGGGGGGTTGTGAGTTTTGTTTTTTTCAGTGTTTTGAATTTCGATCTTTTTAACTCTATCAATTTAGGTTTGCTTTTGTTAGCTTTCAACTATAAGTAGTTTGTTCATATATAAATATGTATCTATATCTATCTATGTATCTGTATAGGTAGCTAGATATAGATACACACATGTGTACACACACACACACACACACATATATATATATATATATATATATATATATATATATATATATATATATATATATATATATATATATATATATATATATATATATATATATATATATAAATTGAATTCCCAAAACCTTGAATCTCATATGGTCGAAACCATATGATTGAAGTTTTAGAACTTCGAAATTCTGAATGGAGATCTGCATACAGAGCAGAATGGGAAATTCTCCCATGTCGTTGCTGTAGTGCAATCTTGGAGTTGGTATATTTAAATAGTGGGGGGTGTAGGGGTGCAGGGGGCTTGCCCCCCTGCAAAAACATTGAATAACATGGTTTTGTGTTCCTTTTAGATTTATTTCACTGTTTTGAAGTTCTAAAACTTCAATCATATGGTCTCAACCATATGAAATTCGAAGTTTTGGGAATTTGAAATTCTGAAGTGACTCCGTTTTAAATATATATATATATATGTGTGTGTGTGTGTGTGTGTGTGTGTGTGTGTGTGTGTGTGTGTGTGTCTGTGTTTGTGTGTGTGTATACACACACACACTGCCTATACATAGATATATATATATATATATATATATATATATATATATATATATATATATATATATTTATGTGTGTGTGTGTGTGTGTGTGTGTGTGTATGCTTGCAGTCTCTGGGGTAATGCAGTACTGGTAGAAACAGAAGTGTTCCTGAGTCTAAGTATACTGCGCTCTGGGACATTTCACCGGTATATGGGAGATGCTATTGGAATGTCCCAGACAGCTGACAGCTACCTTCTCACAGAGTTCCTGGCATTAATGGGCACTAAAGTGGATAAATGCATCTGTGCCCCAACAACAGCCATGAAGCAGAGAACTGTCATGCAATAGTTCTATGCCACTGCCAATTTCCCCCATGTCTTTGGTTCAATAGACTGCACCCATGCCCCAGTCAAAGCCCCGGCTGTACCTGATGATGAACGGTACATCAATAGAAATGAGAGACTGTTGATGAATTGTCAGGTGGAGTGTTCTGCAGATGGCCTCATTACTAATATTATGACAACACACCCTGGTAGTGTGCATGATGCAGCAATATGAAGCAAAAGTGTTCTGAGGTTTGCTTTCCAACATGGTAAAATAGTGTAGGAATTTCTACTAGGTAAATACTTCACCACCACTATAAGATAAGAAGTCGATAGACATTGCAATAGGAAGCAAAATTAACAAATATTCCTTCTCATCTCCTTGAATATAGGTGACTGCGGTTATCTACTGGAGCCTTGCCTAATGACACCATACAGAGTCCCATCAACCCCTGCTGAGTCATCATAAAAAGAGCACACACTGCAACATGAAACACTATCGAGCATGTTTATGGCATGCTGAAAGCAAGATTCAGAAGCAATGCACACCAGAAAATGCATCACAGATGATCACCATGTGTGCCATGCTTCAAAGCATGGTGGCCTGCCATCCACAGGTGTGGGTGACTGACCCCAAAAAACCCAGATGTCTGATTTTGAACCATCCGAGCTGTCACAGGATGATCACAAGTTCACAGGGGTAAGAAGAAATAGGCATAGGTGACTGACGATGCAGCCATATGCCCTAGCTCAGGCAACATGGCAGCATCTGGCACACTCCTTTGAGTCATGGTAAGTCACACATACAAATGTGCACAGACTAAACTGTAAAGTTCACATAGTGTTGCCCCACAACAGCAAAACAGAACATGACTAATAGAAGGAAACCATTAGTTATCCGCATTGGATACCATAGACAACAGAAGCATTTGATATACCTGTAAGACCGTATACAAAATACTCTACAAGGAACACATCCAGATATATACAGAGGAAATGTCATGACATGAAGTTTCTCTGAAAGGTACATCACCAAAGCGGACCACACTAGCAAATGTGTGGCATGCAGGAGGTGTACACAAAAAAGGTGTCATTGTACGGTAGGATATCATCATACAGATGATTAGTGAGGGAATGTAGTTGTAAAATAGCCAGTACCATAAGAAATATAGGCCCATGCAGTGTATGGGAATGTAGCAGCACAAACATTACCTAAAAGCAGAGATCATACACTAACACTGATGTATCATACATAGCAATGTGTGATGTGTAACACTGTGGTACAAGACAGTAAAGAGCATGCAGCAGCATTTGTGATGACAAACATCCCAGGGACTGTCCAAAAAGAAAAAAAAAACACAAACAAACCTTACATCCCATGCTTCACATGGAATGTTACACAAAGGAAATGCTTTGATGCTCAGGTTATAGATAAGAATTCATTCAATAATTATGCAGAGCATCAATGACAGTGAGTTCACATCAGCCATGGAACATGCAGAAATGTGTGTGTGTGTGTGTGTGTGTGTGTGTGTGTGTGTGTGTGTGTGTGTGTGTGTGTGTGTGTGTGTGTGTGTGTGTGTGTGTGTGTGTGTGTGTGTGTGTGTGTGTGTGTGTAATCCAGGAGATATGGGAAGACACACATGGGAACTACATGTCAGACTACTGATACAAAATGGAAACTGGTCCACAGAAGTGCAGTGAGTGCTAAGGGCGAAGCATGTGCAGTACCATACTAAAATATGGTGGGTTTGGCATAATGGTTAAGGTCTTCACCTCAAAGATAGAAGGTACATGGTTTGACTCTGACCTCAGATTATTGGCTAGGCTTATAATGACCCCTTTAGGGCAGTTAGCCTAGTATTCACCTATGAACCTATGAAAATTCCATAAGTAACACAGGTATGCATATAGAGGCATAACTTTGCATCTGGGAATGGCAGACAACAAGGAAATGTGTATTGTAACAATTAGTGTTGCATGATTAAGATAATGTATTGTTAACCATGAAATATGTGCTGTATGTCAACTGGTAAGAGCTTCAAACATAGAAGCATGGAGATTGTCACACAGATAATTATTTTTGTCAATATCTGTACTAACATATACTAATGACAAATATATACTACATACCACAACTTGAAGCT
Source organism: Protopterus annectens (assembly GCF_019279795.1). Classification (NCBI taxonomy): domain Eukaryota; kingdom Metazoa; phylum Chordata; order Ceratodontiformes; family Protopteridae; genus Protopterus; species Protopterus annectens. Next base: position 1,063,008,503 of record NC_056730.1, on the reverse strand, counting down.
AGTCACCTAGGTTAGAGAAATAATCAGAAAAACCCATTGGCATCAGACATTTGAAAAACACCTAAAGATTGATTAGTCAGTGGTCAGCACAGTTGTCATCATTTCCACAGGGTCAGAATGACACAGCAGGACACAAACTGGGTCAGCTGTCACTGTTACTTTAACAGTCTGGGGCACCCATGCTGACTGCTCATATTGTGGTCCTGACCACCCCTGCCACATCTGGAAACACTCAACACACAGTAGTCTACTGAGGATATGGATCATTGTGTGACACAGTGTGGGTAGGAGCAGTACTGAGATGTGTCTGCCTGAACATGGCTACTGGGCTCACAGTCGAGTGAACATGGGACAGTGGGTCACAGGTTTCATCATGTCTGCCATCTAATGACCTCAAATCATCAGAATGGCTGGCTACATTATCTTCCCTTTCAGAGGTTATACCATGATCTACATATATGTACCCTACAGGGCCAGACAATGAACCCAGCGAAGTGGCCTTTGAGCCATTGGCCATACTAACAGAGTGAAATGCATCATATTCCACTTCGGGATCAATGGATGGGCTACTAGGTGAGGCAGATAGTGGGCATGCTGCAAAAAGAGACAAGTGACACATGTCATATACATTCACAGAAGTAAAATGATGCATCATAGGACTGAAATCTGGGACAACTATATAACTACAATGCTAATGATGATATGGACTTGGGTGTGGGGGGTACAGGAACCCTGTTTAGCAAACATATGCCATATCAGTTACATATCAATCACATATGATGGATTCGGCCAATACAGCTACTAAAATCTACCTGACATGTCCTCCTTTGACTCCACCACCGGTAGTGAGGGTTGAAATACAACTACCATGTAAAAAGAAAAATGCACACAACTCAGTAATAAGCACATACAAGGCATCATGTAGCATTACACCTAATATATATATCACACAGCAAATAAGATATATGCATACTGGACGGGTGATGGCAATGTTCTGATTGCAGATGTCCTGTGCATGTGAACTAGACCACATTAATTATGAAGGACACATACGTAATTATCAATAGTGAAATGTAACAACCATATAGACTGCCTTATCAGCTATATCTTCCCTGATTGGAGAACATATCATCTGATGTAAAGTGGAACCTGTATTACAAAATGACACACAGACAATAACATGTGATATACTCCACAGTCATAACAAGAGGCAGAGGCAAACAACAGCTATGGATCACACTAACAGGATATAGTGACACTTGACTGACAAATGGTGCACAATTCATGCAGATGTACCTGTATAGGGAACAAGCCAACATTAATATCATAGATCACAGGTGTGCTAAACAGTACTGCACTACAGTAACAATAGTCCGTCTGTACCCAGTGCTTCATGGCCCATGTCTCACAAAGATGTATCTGTAGGTTAAAATGGCACACAATCAAATGATATACACCACAGTCATGACAGGAGGCAGAGGCATACAGCACATATGGGTCACTCTAACAGGATATGGGGACTCTTACATGACATGAGTTGCCACTGTTCAGATGTTGTTGGGCCTATGCAATTGAAAAACACAGTACCACACATGTCGCTGACAGTGTTATGTATGTATGTACTGTGTTGATAAGATAACATGCTATAACTATTATGTTGTGCATCCACATCAGATGTGCTGTCATGTCCATGGCATAGTTCTGCTGCTATAATGGAAATATTGCATTATGGTAAGAATTGTGAATTAATCTCCTTCAATGAAAATCGGTTTATGCTGTAGTGTTTGTGAATTTTGGACATACCTGTATGTCCTGGAACTCCTGCCTCAGCACCTCCCTGGTTGTCCGACGATCCTCACAGGTGGTATGGTGGAAAGCCAGGAACATTGTTATCTCATCCAAGGGAGGCACAGAGCCTCTATTATTTCATTTTTTCTATATGTAACATCATCTCTCCTATTATGGTTTGACATCTGGAAGACAGAATGATATGCACATCTTACAGTTTATATAAGGGCTCACACATATTGACAGGACAGTGTTAAAAGTGCATGTCAAATGAATGGCTTGCCTCTCATTTACAGTACATAGCTATGCAGAAGAATCCATGTCATATATACCATTGTCATGTACAGATAATTGGAATGAGCATTAAAAACATGTCTGAATAGCTGATCCATATGCCCTAATATCATCAGCATACATGCGCATGGCAATCAATCACTTAAACAAGTTTTCACAGGTCATGCATGCAGAAGTATGATTTGAACCTGTCAGTGGATATTATGAGGAGAAAGAGCCAAACACATAACAAGTGAGCAACAACTCCAGTTCTGTAACAGTAGTGTTGCCACAGTTATATGCCTATCTGAACTCACCTAACAATTATATCTTAAGATTGTAGAATGCATCTCAGATATTATCACAGGTGATCCTGACAGTGGAAGTGTAGGATTCTTACCACCTGATGTTAGAGTATTGGCAGACTCTGATGATGATGGTGGCCAAACAGGCACAGTCAGGGGGTACAGAGGTTGAATCTGTCACTGAGCTGGACATTAAGACATCCCCTGTAATTCCATTGGATACAGCCAGTAGGCCTACACAAACTCATTCCATTGAGCCTTCAAATATTACACAACACAGATGGGGGGTGACACACTTAATCAATGTACTGTGGTTACTGCAGCTTCAGTGCTGGTTAACTTTGGCTGTAGCCAAAGCGTGGGCAAGCTGACATACAGGTTGGTTGTTAGGGGTGCTCAGAGAAGCCCTGCTGTCCATCTTCCACCTGATCTTTGTGTAACATATAGCATCACAAATGTGACCTTCATGATATGGTACTCAACACAACTACTGAAATTTATACATAAATAAGGCAGTAAAACATTAACATATGAAAATGACCTATTATGTAGTCATGACTATATATCACCACAAGAAACAAAATAAATCCTAATCCATCCTAATATTGCCTATATCCCATCGAATGTAATCACAACTACAACTATTATATGATTAAGCAGCAAAAAAAGTATCTATAAATCAGTCACTAAGCATACAACTTACAGACAACACAACACGTCATAGGTTTTTGCAAAGATACATCAGATGTTACAGGTTATTCTGCAATAACTACAGATATACATTAATTCTGTCCATATTTGTAGTTCACCAAAGCTGGTTTGTTTGTAGCCATACAACCTCCTTGTTACTGATAGACGTGCGCATATGCATGCATACTGTTGAAGTCTAACCCCCATCCTTTATGCTACAGACAGATTGTAATGCAGAGAATCTCAAGCAACATATACATGAAAAAACATTTCATTTGTTTTACACAGCATAATGTGAACATAAGTATGTGATAATAGCACTGTATTCCACCACAGCAATGCAAGCAAGTGACAGCTTACCTTTGGAAGTTATCACTAAATCTGATATTGTTAATCCTCGTTCATTCCTTATGCATGGGTATCGGTTCCGACCTCAGAACCGAGCCAGCCATTTTCCAAGCTCACGTCAGCTTCAAACTCTCGAGCTAAACTCTTACTCACAATCCCCCTCTCCCTGTTACCTCAGATTTCGTTTGCTGCGTTGCCATTCGGTCATGTCAAGCTACTTCTCTTGAGCTAAGTACAGTTATTTGTTGTTTAATAGTCTTTCAGATTACTTTTCTGTCAGAAAAGTTTATATTTCATTGTCTCTCTTACCCTATCACATCTAGCGTACATATTTTCTTCAGGTTTTTCTGCTCTTTTCTTTACCCTTTTACCACGAGGTATTCTCTCTTTACCATCATTGGTAATCTTTCCCTTTTTTCTCATACCTTCGGGTATTCTTTTGTACCATTACTGGTACCTTTTTCTATTAATTAATTTGCTGTCATGGCAGATAAGAATGGTAGTCCAGGGTTTAAGCAGTGTTCTGATTGTGGACACAAACTTCCTACTTCAGATGCACACTCTTTGTGCATTTATTGTTTGGGGGCGTCCCACTTGTCTGTTGACCTGCCCTGTGCTATTTGTGAGAACTTTTCAAATAGAACCTTGTTGGAAAGGAAAAACAAGCTGTTACTGAAGGGACTTCTTAAATCTCCCTTTTCAGAGGGTATTTCTGGGTTGGAGGCCTCAAACCTTCCTAGAGCCCATAAGAAAATCTTGGATGTTCCTACCAAGGCTAAATCTTTGCCTTCGTCCCCGGCTGGGGACTCCTGCCAACCTAAAAAAGCTAAAGTTTTGGCTCCGGAGCTCACTCAGACAGCCCCAGAGCTTTCGGTGCCTAGACCTTCGGCACCGAGGCCTTCAGCTCCATTAGTGATCTCAGCTCCATCTTCTCCTGCAACCTTCACTATATCGGTACCAAGGGGCTTCTCGGTTCAGACTATTACCACTGTATCGGCACTGACCATTCAGTCGGTGCAGACCTTGCCCATGTCAGCTCCAAGATCTTCCTTGGAACCGACACCTTTATTGTTGACTCCAGTTTTGTTGGTTCCAGCTGCAGTACCGACAACCACTTCGGCACTGATCCCTGTGTCAGTGCAGACCATGACCTCGGCACCGATGATTTCTTCGGTGCAGACACCTATAGTCCACTCTCTCTTGGCACCATTGTCCTCAGTGCAGACTGGTGAGATGGGCACCGAGTTTGCCTCTTCTGTGGACAGGCCTGTTTCTCCCTCAGTCTCTGTGAGGTCCACTAGAAACCTTTCCGAACATGATGTGTTGTGTCTTGTGGATCAGGTGCTGCTGGCCAGAGGTATCCCACCCCTCAGGAACTATCCTTCCTTGGGAGGAGATCACCCATCTCCAAAGACCCCTTCTTATTCTCCTCCTTCATTGCCTTTGAAGTCCATGGATATAGCACAGTCTTCGCCTTCTGCGGTCCCCTTTATGGATCTCACTAAGGAACCGCAGTTGCCTTCATGGCAGGAAAGTTTTGCTATGACCCAGGATGTCAGTTGTGACATGCATAGTTTGCTGCTCCACAGCCATCCAGGGACTCCGGGTCGGCAGGCTGAACCACTTAGTGGAGGGGTGACCCCTGTCCTAGACATACACTTCTCTTCAGGTGGACCAGCCTTCCAACTGATGGAGATGGCTTTTGCTGCTGCTGGCAATACTAGACTGTCTATACCTCCGCCCTCCTCTGGTACACTGGTTTCACAAGTCGCACCTAGTGGACACCGGGTGCAAGGGCCTCAGGACATATTCTCACAGGAATCCCCTTTTCCGCTGTCTTCTCCAGCTTCTCCCACTGAAGAGGTCCACCGGAAAGGTTCGTGTAAGAGGAAGCACATGGACTCCACAGAGGAGTCTCTCACTGAAGACACAGATTTCAATGAGGGGGAAGGATCCCCCCAGTCACCCTCTGAGGTATCCTTTGGTGATATCCTCAAAATCCTGGAACAGAGAGGTGACTGGCAGTCCTCTAATCTGACCTTTGAGGAATCTGTGTTCCTGCAGGCCTTTCACGCCCAGCCCCCTACCTCCTGGGTTACTCCACCTGCCGATTAACTTGTCCGGCTTATCGTGCAGCGTGCTTGGAAGGCTCCTGATACTGTTGAAGCTATTCCCCAGAGGCCAGATAAGATTTTGTCCCCTCCTGCTTTGGATCTCCTTTGGTCCAAAGGTCTTCCTGTGGATGCTTTGGTGGTGGCGGCCTCAACAAAAAAGGATCTGGCAGAAGAAGAAAGCCAGACTTTCCATCCACCTAACAAAGAGTCCCGGGCCCTGGACAGGATAGGGAAGTGCACCTTTGCTTCAATGACCTTTTCTATCAGGTCCCTGAATTATATGGCACACTTTACCAGGCTTCAAAGGGATCTGATTTCTGAGCTCTCTGAAACCTTGACTGGTGCCATGTCTGATGAGGTCCATGACAAAGTGGCTTCTCAGCTGCCCGCCATTGAATCAATATCCAACTCCTCTATGTGACTGATATCTCACGCATCAGAAGGAGCAGCTAGAGCAGTGAGTTCAGCTGCGGTCTTGAGACGACATGCCTGGATGTGCTTGGGCAATTTCGCAGAACTCTTTAAGACTTCCTTTCTTAATGCTCCCATTGAGGCTCCTCGTTGTTTGGGCCCAAAGTTAAAAGCACACTGGCCAGATGTGAACAGGATGGTAAGACCCTTTCTGCCATAGGTGTTCGTTATTCTTCCCCTCAACGTGCTTTCTCCCGAAACCAAAAGAGTGGGAAGATATGGTTCAAGAAATCTCAGGTCCTTTCCATGACATACAGGCCGAGTTCTCCCCTAGAGGCAGAGGGGAAAACTCACAGGGAAGATGCTCCTTTTGGGCCAGAGGGGGTCCGCATAACCAGGGTTCCAGGGATTCTTTCCCTAGTCAATCCTACCAGCGCTGCTGAAGAGCGGCCCAACTCCTTTCCTCTAGAGGTGGTTGGGGGACGTTTCTCCTTGTACCCTTCTGCCTGGCTAACCATCACCACCGATTCTTGGGTACGAAGGATTATAACCAGAGGTTATCATATCCCCTTCGATCTTTGTCCTGCCCCTTCAAAAAACCTTCCCAACGTTCCACCCAGTCAAAGGGAAGAAGCAGCACTAGAGATAGAAAAGCTGCTAAGAAAGAAAGTCATCCAAATAGTCCCTCCAGACCGGATAGGATCTGAATTCTACTCAAGACTATTTTTGGTGCCAAAGAAAACCGGGGACTGGAGACCAATTTTGGATCTCAGTGTATTGAACAAGTTTGTGAGAGTACAAAAATTCTGGATGGTCACAATACAGTCTATCCTCCCACTTTTGGAAAAAGACAATTGGATGTGCTCAATAGATCTTCAAGATGTGTACTACCACATAAAAGTGGACAGGCCATCAAGAAGATTTCTGCGCTTCTGTGTGGGAGCCAGTCACTACCAGTTCAGAGTACTGCCCTTCAGACTCTCTACAGCCCCCAGAGTGTTCACAAAGTGCATGGCAGTTGTCACAGCTCACTTGCGACTTCAAGGATTCCAGGTGTTTCCATACCTAGACAACTGTCTCATTTCCACCCCCATCAGGCATCTACTGGAAAAAGCCCTGGCATACTCTCTCCATGCTGCTCAAAGGCTAGGCATAACCATAAACTGGCAAAAATCCAATCTCACCCCATCTCAGTTGACAGAATTCATAGGGGTTATCTTGGGCACAAAGAACTGCAGAGCTGCTATTCCAGAGCCCAGAATTCTAAGGATAAAGCAACAACTGATTCCAATCCTTTCAAGGGAGAAATCCACGGCTCACTCGGTTCTACAGCTGTTGGGTTCCATGGCAGCCTCCATCACCATTGTTCCCCTGGCCTGGTTTCACATGAAGCTTCTACAATGGCTACTGCTTACCCAATGGTATCCTTTTCAGAATCCTCTTTCAGCCATGATTCGAGTAACCCACAGGTGCAAACAGGATTTAAGTTGGTGGATGACACACAATCTGTCACAATGGTCTCGCCCCTTCTCCCCCCAGCTACCCAAGGCCACAGTGACCACAGATGACTCCCTGATGGGGTGGGGGGGCTATGTCAGGGACAGACAGTCCAAGGCACTTGGTCTGAACTGGAGGCCCATCTGCATATAAACGTTCTAGAGCTGAGAGCGGTGCTTCTGGCATTGCAAGCATTCCATCCCCTGCTGCCGTCTGGGACAATTGCGATTCAATCAGACAACATGGTGGTGGTCAGGTACATCAACAAGCAAGGTGGAACCAAATCTTACCCCCTTTGTCGAGAGGCCATGAGGATATGGCAATGGGCATTGGCTACCAACCATTTTCTTCTAGCAACGCACATTCCCGGGAGTTCCAATTTGACATGTTTAATCATAGCCTCACCTCAGGCTTCATGCCCAGAGTGGCACACAGCTACAGTTATCCCACTCCACAAGGAAGGATCCACCTTGGATCCCGGGAACTACCGTGCCATCAGTCTGACAAGCCTGATCTGCAAGGGCATGGAACGCATTATCATGGAACTTATAAACAAAGACATTGGCAACCTTCAAACACTGGACCACACCCAGTTTGGGTTTGTGAAGGGCCAATCTTGTCTCCTGAATCTGATTGACTTCTTTGAATCAGTCTCAAGAGCTGTGGACAAGGGTAAGGCGGTCCACACAGCCTATCTCGACCTCGCCAAGGCCTTCGACACCATCTCCCACTCTGGAATCGTAGATAAACTTACTAAGCTGGGCATAAATCCCTATGTCACTCGATGGCTTGCCAACTGGCTTACTGACAGAACCCAGACTGTAAAAGTAGCTGACTCCAAATCCAGCTCCAGACAAGTGACAAGTGGAGTACCTCAGGGTTCAGTCCTGGAACCACTCTTGTTTGGCATCTACTTCTCTGAAGTACAGGCCAACACTAAGGGACTCTGGCTAACAAAGTTTGCAGATGACTGCAAACTGGGAGCCATTATTGAATCCCCAAATGATGTGGGTATTCTACAAAAGGGCCTTACAAAAACAGATGCCTGGTGCCAGAGCCATGGGCTCAAGCTCAATGCCAAGAAATGTATAGTTATCCCCTTTGGAAAAAAACATGTACCCATGAATTACCACATAGGTGGCAGGACACTAAACATCAAAAGTGTGATGAGAAACTTAGGGACACAGGTGGACAGTGGTCTCACTTTCGATAACCACATCACCACAGCAGTCAGGAAATTCTTCTATGTGGCACACCTCATCCCTAAGGGCTTTTCATCCAGAAAAAGGAGGTCATTGTCCCACTGTACTCATCCCTCATTAGACCCATTATAGAGTATAATGCCCCATTTGGTATGTACCTCACAAGACTTATGCAACAGCTGGAAAGGCCACAGAAATACCTCACTAAAAGAATCACAGGCCTAAAGCAGATGCCATATGCTGACCATCTAAAAAAACTCCAGCTATACTCTGTGGCATATCGTCTACTCAGAGGCGATCTCTGCTTAACATACAAGACCATGTCAAACCCTGAGCTGTTGGACATGCTCCACTTAAAGAAATCCTAATCCCTCAGAGCCACATGCTCCAGGGATCTAAACCTTGCCATCGCAATGAACAAAACATGCTGAAGGGATAGGTTCCTGACCCAGAGACTCCCCATACTCTGGAATAGACTGCCCATACATGTCAAGCAGAGCGCCTCATTGGATCTCTTCAAAAGGAACCTTGATGATTGGATGGGAGATAGGAAATTCACCCCGGGGATCATGTCAGTCACCCTGCTAGACAGGGGTCCAAAGAAGTAAATATTGTGGGAAGAAATATCCAGGGAATTGTTATGGCTAGGCTTGCATAGGCCCTAGGGCTGATATCCTAGTACCAACCTATGAACCTATGAAACTGTGATAGCAGACAGACTCAGCAGGTGCATTCTTCAACCTCATGAGTGGTCCCTGAATCCCCTGATAGCGGTGGAGATCTTCCACCGCTGGGGCCGTCCTTGCTGTGACCTCTTTGCATCCCCAAACAACTACAAATGCACCAACTACTTCGCCCTGATTCCCCCTACAGGACAGTCACCCAGGAATGCTCTAGTCCACAACTGGCCCTTGGGTCTTCTTTATGCATTTCCACCCTTTCCCCTCATTCCCCAGTTTTTGAAGAAAGCCTGTCAGTTGAAGAGCAAGGTGATCCTCATAGCACCATATTGGCCTCGACAGATTTGGTTCCCCTTCCTTTGGCCTCACCTTCTAGATCGACCATGGATTCTCCATCCAACCCCAGAGTTGATCTCACATCCACAGAACCTGATTAATCCCAACTTGAACAGCCTGAAGCTCACAGCTTGGCTACTCCAATTCCCTAGATTGCCAAGCAGAATGATCTTTCTTTACCAGTACGTGATATTCTCATTGCATCTCATAAGTCTTCCACTAAAATTACTTATCTGAGCAAGTGGAAAAGATTTACCTGTTGGCTGAAAGATAAACAAGTAGATCCCTTCTCAGCACTAGTGTCGATAATACTAGACTAACTGGCCAACCTTTTTCAATCAGGTCTATCGGCCTCTACCATTAAAGTTCATTTGGCTGCAATTTCTAATTTTCATGAGGGTGTCCAAGATTCTTCTCTTATGTCCCACAAATTGTGCAACACCTTCATAAAAGGTGTAAATCATCTGAAGCCACCTGTTAGAGAACCTATTCAACCATGGGATTTATCATTAGTTCTACAAGCTCTGACAATGCCACCTTTCGAACCTGCCTCTTCTTGCGGCCTCAAGTATTTGTCATGGAAAACCTTGTTTTTGGTCACCATTACTTCTGCCAGACGTATTTCTGAACTTCAAGCTCTATGTATCAAGAGTCCATACTTGATTTTTCATAGAGATAGAGTGTCTCTGAGAACTAATCCATCTTTTCTGCCTAAAGTGATCTCTGAAATGTCCATTAATCAAGCCATTGAATTGCCAGTTTTCTTCCCAGTCATTCAAACAGAGGAGAGTATTGCCTACATACCCTAGATATCCACAGGCAAATTCATTTTTACTTAAACAGGACTAGGCCCTTTTGTAAATCTGACCAGTTATTTTTGGCCTTTTCTGGACCTAGATTAGGATCTGCTGTTGCTAAGGTCACATTAGCTAGATGGTTGAAGGACTGTGTGACCTTCATTTATACACAACGCAATATTTCATTGCCTACTTCCATGAAAGCTCATTCAACAAGGTCGGTGGCAACTTCTGCTGCCTTCCATGCCAGAGCTTCCTTACATGACATCTGTGCAGCTGCAACTTGGGCTACGCCTCATATCTTCATCAATCATTACACGTTGGACTTGGCCTCCAGGGGGGAGAGCATCTTTCGGTTCTATGGTGCTCAGGAATGTCCTTCCATGAGAGCCTCCCAGGAATAGAAGTAGCTGGGACTCTGTCCCATGTGTAAGGAATGAACGAGAATTAACAATATCAGATAAAGAAGTTATGTCTTACCATAACGTTCCATTTGTATTGTTGATCCTCGTTCAGTCATTACGACCCTCCCTCCTTCTCCCTCTTGTGGCTTCTAGTGGATCTCACCATCTGGTTCTTTTAGGTTATTTGACCAGAGGTAGCCTCTACCTTCTTTGACTTGCAAACTCAATCTGAGGTAACAGGGAAAGGGGGATTGTGGGTAAGAGTTTAGCTCAAGAGTATGAAGCTGACGCGAGCTTGGAAAATGGCCAACTTGGTTCCATGGTCGGAACCGATACCCATGCATAATGACTGAACGAGGATCATCAATACAGATGGAACATTATGGTAAGACAAAACTTCTTTTTCAGCTACATCCCAGAGTGAAGTTAGCTAAATGTATATAGCTTTTAAGTACCATTTGCACCATACATAATTAGTGAGGTTCATTAGCATTTAGAGTTTTGGAATACCATTAGCAAATGTCCACATAAGTTTTTGAATCTCAGTGCATTAACCAATAAGTCTTAATAAATGGAAATATCTGTAAGACCTCCAATAGTATGACACCATCCTATATGTGCCAACAAATCAAATGTAATATTGATACATATTCATATCATACCATTGCTACCTGCAAACTGAATGACACCTCAGCATTTTTTGGAAAACATTTTAAAGAAGACTTTGAGAACCATATCAAGAATGTCACCCAAGAGAAGGCTTTGGTGAGTCTGGGGCACCAGACTGGACAGACATGGAGACAAAGCAGATGCTCACTGTCTATGCTGGACATGAGCAGAGGATGTGACCATACTCCAGGAACTTTGCAATGATCGACATCTGGAACTAGAGTGCAAGGGAGCACTGCAGATGAACTGGGATCTACCTGACTGGCATGCAGATCTGCCACTATTATTATAAGCTACATCGGAAGGACAGAGGGGGTCTTCACAGGAGGGTCTCTGTGGTCCAATGGCAGCCACAAGATGCCTACAGTAAGTTATCTATTCTGCCCCTTAACACCTACATTATCATCTATGCACGTAGTAAGCATAAGTTTAGGTGATGCATTGTGTTTCAAGTGTATTCCATGGATATCTGTATTAATAATAGCAATTTACATGGAAGAAAAATTGTTCTGTGTGTTGATACATTCTGAGGTTATCCACAGCTAAAATGGGCCACTATAAACATTATGCAGGACTGTCGATTATAACTGCTTATTACTATGGACTTCAAACATACTACTGTTACTGCTAGTCCATAATATCTGCTTTTAAACCAACAAATGAACTGTGATGTTCGTTGGCTCAACTGATTAAGCAATATGGCAAATTGACTGTCCAGGTATGGATTCAAATCCCAGTGTAGCCTATTTTTGAAAAATTATTAGCAATAATTCATTTAATATTGCACATCACATATGGAAGAACTATAACTGATTGGTAACATATACAGTGCGGATTTTTACACATCTAGTATGGCCATGGTGCATTGACACCTATAGCACTTAGGCCATGGATGGCATTACTCTGTTATCCACAAATCTTCTTGAAACATCATACAGTATACTTCCGTTAATAAAGATGTGTGTGTGTGTGTGTGTGTGTGTGTGTGTGTGTGTGTGTGTGTGTGTGTGTGTGTGTGTGTGTGTGTGTGTGTGTGTGTGTGTGCTGGGTAATTCATACATGTGTTACCTCTACAGTTTAAATTATACAACAGTCTGCTATAATCCATTGTTTCTTTTCACTGACTGCGCTTCTATCTAATGTAAACATGCAGGTTTGAATCCCATATTTGAACAGTAATTTCTTTAGTTACTATTTATGTCTTTTAAATGTTTTTTTGCAAACTATGAAAGTTGGAAACATATGCTTTTATATCTGATCGGTGTTACTGTAAGCCATAAGATGATATGCAGTCATAATTGCATAGTTTTGTTGTTCACATCTCAACACAGACATTACACACATCATTGGCCACATAGAATATTATTACACAAGCATGTCTGACTTGCAGGAAAAGTGTTATGAATGGTAGTGCTTTTGTTTCACTCTATTAGTCATTTATGTTACGGATGACACAAGTTCACATCGCACAATGCGTTTTGGATATATTATGTACAATGTGATGTTAAATGTGTATAGCAGCTTATGTAGTGCTCTTGGCAGATCTAGCTTTGCAGACATGTACTGTAGGCATAAATGTTATAACCTGACACATTTTTTGTGTGGCTTTACACCCTGATAAAATTAATTTTCACAATGTGGAATTCAAACCTATGATAAGAGGCAAAACATTTTTTTCCACAGCAGTGATTTTTCACTCTTGCCACAGAAGACGTGCTTCTCAGACATACTCATGAATTATGTATAAATATGCATGACAGACTGAGGAGTTAACCACGCATGTGTGTGACTTGTCAAGGTCTTGGTTTATGCATTCATGTGAGTATGAGTATTACTGAAGTCTGAAAGCCATCCAAAGCCAGAAAACTCAATTTTAATTACAGAAATGCAATAGTCAGTATACCCTCAGTCACACAAATAATTCATATGAGCTCTACTATTGTTATTTATAATGATGTTTGCATTTTTTGTGTGTTTATTAAAATTGAGTGTACAAACCTTAATAAAATTGGGAGTGGTTAATAATTTTTTTCATGTGAATTTTATATAAAGTAAAATTGAGCAACAGTAAAACATTTGGAATTTGCTATATTAGAACCCAGGATCATCTGTACTGCAACCCTACACTTAGCAACTGCTGCCACTGGAATAGTTAAAAAACACTTAGATATTTTCATATTCATTATTAATTTCTGTGCGTTAACCACTGCCCAACGCCACCTACTGTGTTTGAGCAGTGCCCAACATACTTGATAGAATGTAACTATTTTGAAATTATCTACTACCTACTTGTCTGGAGCTGTTCTGGACCTGCAGGTGTTGGGGAAGATTACTAACCACTGCTCAATGCTGCTTAGCGGGTTTGCACTATGGAAAGCAAAAGCTGCAGCAATGTATTTTTTTTTAAACTGAGAAGGTCTGCATCCTGTCTGCTTCATGTGTGAGCCATTACTTATGCCAGTAAGCGACATGCAAACTTGTTTTATCTATGTGAGCAATGTTTCTTAAGATTCATCCTTAAAAGACAAAAGTAGGACTTGAACTGTGATCTACAGATAGTATATACTGTATGAATCACAGTGTTTAGCAGATGTGCTATACAACCATGATCTCCAGGTAGTGTATACTGTGTGGATCACAGTGTTTAGCAGATGTGCTACACACATACATGGGATTCATAGATGCAGTTTATGTATTGGCTATCATAGAAGTACATTACATGGCATTTATTGTATTTATCCATTTCCCATGTTTATGCTAAGCCACACCCCACACAAATACTGGTATTAAAAACAAACAAAAAAATATATCGAATAAACACTACAAAATAAATGTTAGTACACATGAAAGATTTTTCCACAAGTCTGAATTTGAACTTTCACATCAATAAACCTACAAAACACAGTAAGGGTGTCTTATCCCTCTTTGCCACAGAAACAGCTTTGCAGCAGGAATAAAATTCATACAAGCAAGCCCCAAATCATCCACAGTATTAACACGACATATGGCACTTGTACACTTCTGATTTGTTTGTACATGATTTAATTTCAGATGTAGTGCAATGAGTGATCACACAACAATTTATGACTATTGTTTGTAAACGTAGCTCTGTCTTATCTTTGTAAGGTGTTCATTCTTCTCTTATCTGAGCAGTAATATGAGTCATGCAGCCTTTAAGGTTTTTTGTATCATTGTCCTTAAAATGTACGAGAATATTAAATGAGAATAATATACAGTTTTCAACAAATGCAAGGAAGTTTGGATATTACTGAAAAGAAACTGAGAAATGTGTGCTGCTTACTTACATTTAAAACTTTGATACAATTACTTCTATACTTTATAAGTCTAACCTGGCTGAAACCCACTGGAGGTAAGGGAGTCTGAATTGCTGTTGTGTTTTTCTTCTCCCAACCAGTAGTCATTCACAGTTGAAATCCATTAGCAACAAACAGTGAGGGACTGCCTGCACTAGCTTTACATCTGCTACACGGAGCCAAGAATTTGGGATTGAGCAGTTCTCATAAGTTCACACCTCATTTGCATCTTCAACATGCTCACAGTTCTGAATCTACACTATAGAAAGGGAACCATGTAGCTAGGGAAACTGAAGGTGGGGAAAGTTGTGTATGTGGATAACACAGAAGAAGATTACTATTACTTTGGACTTACCTGCGCAGAGGACTACTGATCTTGATAAGGTATGATTGCATCTTTCAGTTATATACTGGATTTGCTCACATGTCAGTAGGAAAGATATATATATATATATATATATATATATATATATATATATATATATATATATATAGTAAATGCAACTTTCATAGAAGTTTCCTGATGGCATAGGCATTTTTGTCAGGGTGTTTTATATTCTCAGATGCACAGCCTTGTTAACTTTTAGCACAAGAGCTACTGTTACAACTGTTTCTCTTTACATTCTTCTGTTATTTCAGTGAAATGTAAACATTCTATATTGTCAATGGCACAGGGGTGTTAGCCTTCTAGAATTGCTCATAGACACCTCTAGGGAAGTTCTGAGCATAGCTGACTGACAATTGAATAAAATGACTGTTCTGTGGTAAATGTGTACATGTTTTTAGGACACTTTGTTTGAAACATTTATACAAGTAACAGTTCACTGATGTTTTATTCCTTGTAAGGTAGAAAATGTAATTTGCCTGTTGTTTTGGGGTGGGAGGTCAAGTTCAATTTCTGTGCTAGCAGAACCAAAACGTTTTTATAGATGTTTGCTTTGCTATTGTTATTCCTTTTATTGGATCAAACATTGGTTTGTGCGTGACTGTAATATGTTATCACCACATAACCCTTTTTATATTTGAATAACTGAAGTTTTTTTGTTTCTGCTGTGGTAATATGTGTTATATTTAAGCAGGACTTTTATTTATGTGATATTTATGTTTAGTATCCTTCTTTTCAGTTTTATGTTTCCCTGAAATCTGAAGAAGAAATAAGGCATCTAGGGACCCAAGTAGATAGTCAGCTTTCCTTTGATAACCATGTTGCCAAAGTGGTTAGAAAATCCTTCTATGTGATCCATGTGATCATGAAAGGGTTCGCATCAAGATCTAAGGATGTAATGGTGCCCCTCTACTCTTCCCTCATCAGACCCATTATTGAGTACAATGCACCAATTGGAATGTACCTGGCTAGACATCTCCAGCAGCTGGAGAGACCACAGAGGTACCTAACCAAGAGGATTACTGGCCTCAAATAGTTGCCCTATGCAGCATGATTGAAAAAGCTAAGACTGTTCTCTGTTGCATACCGATTTCTCAGAGGCAATCTCTGTCTAACGTACAGAGCCATGTCGAACCCAGAATTGTTGAACATGCTCCATCTTAGCAAAACCAAATCTACTTGAGCTATACGCTCTAGGGATATAAACCTCAACACAACAATGAATAGAACATGCTGGAGGGATATATTCCTTTTGCAGAGACTTCCCTTACTATGGAACAGGGTCCTGATCTACATAAGACAGAGCCTCTCACTATCACTCTTCAAGAGGAACCCTGATGAGTGGATGGGTAACAGAAAGTTCACACCGGGGATCACACCAACAGCACTACTAGATAGGGGCCAAGGGTACTAGCTGCTAGTACAAGGGTCTAGGGAACTACTAAACAGATGGTGAATACCGCACAATGTGGCTGGGCTAATATATGCCTTCGGGCAGATGGCACAGTACCAACCTATGAACCTATGAACCTATGTCACCTATTATTATGGCACTCAAGTGTCCTAATCCCAGCAAATCCCCCTTCAATGACTTAGAGAATGACATGATCATCCAAGCCTGTTGGCAATGTGGTGCCCTTCTGTTTGAGAGAGGATGTGGGGATATGTCTGGAAGAATGCAAATTTGGAACCAGACAGTGAACAACATCAATGCTGTTGAGGGTTACACAGGACATATGATCAGGTGCATCATAGGGCCACTGAAACTATTTCATTGGCCCAGAGGTAGCAGTGGCAGTGACCCTGTGGACAGCTGGCTACTGGAGGGTGGCCTGCTACAGAGCCAGCACTCACACCAAATGAAGAGTTCCTGTGCACTGTCGGGGATCCAGAGAGCTCAGTGGAAAGTGCACACCAGCATGTGATTGATGTTGATGCTGCTGTTTCAGGGAGGACATGTATGTCCCAGGAGGAGCTTTCAGGTAGGCTTACATATGTCAATTTTTATATAGTAAAATATTGAAAGCAATAGTTAAATTGGTTTAGTACTTTTTTTTGGGGGGTGGGAATTATTTATAGATTGATACAGTTAACAACACATTCTGGTTCATTACACATGGGCATGGGGTGGACGTGTCATCTAAGTTTCAGTTAAATGTATTGTTAATGGACATATAAAGGCCAATTTTTCCTGTGTTATTGTTAGTTTGATGATGGTGTCCTTACATTTTGCTTAACTTCTACCAAAGCCATCTTCCCTAGCAAGTGTGGAGTCATTTGCACATGGTAAACCAAACATTTTTTATTTCAGTACTGATGAGCATTTAACAGAAATGTGCATTTATCCATATGTGTGAAGTGGCTGTCAGGACTGTGCGTGTATTGCTGTACTGTCTGTGATAGTGGCACCAGTGTTACTTTGTTAGCACATATTAAACTATGTACTATATGTACTAGTGTAGCTATGAATTTATTTCCTGTGTTTGTTGCTTATTATCACATGTGATCCTGACAGTAGAAGTGTAGGACTCTTACCACCTGATGTTAGAGCATTGGCAGACTTTGATGATGATAGTGGCCAAACAGGCACAGTCAGGGGGTACAGAGGTTGAATCTGACACTGAGCTGGACATTAAGACACCCCCTGTAATTCCATTGGACACAGCCAGTAGGCCTACACAAACTCATTCCATTGAGCCTTCAAATATTGCACAACACAGATGGAGGGTGACACACTTAATCAGGGCACTTTGGTTACTGCAGCTTTAGTGCCTGTTAGCTTTGGCTGTAGCCAAAGTGTGGGCAAGCTGACACACAGGTTGGTTGTTAGGGGTGCTCAGAGAAGGCCTGCTGTCCATCCTCCACCTGATCTTTGTGTGTCTTTTTGTGCTACTCAAAGTATGTTTAGGGCCATCATAGAGGTGCAGACACATTCCAATAGGGCCTCCAAGAAAATCCTTAGTGTTGTAGATGTGGCACAGGTTGACATGCATGACTGCCTCCACTGTGTTACCTTTTTCAATTGATTGGATGAATGACACATTGGAACGGGTGATGTCTGTGATGGAGCATTCTGCTGGGAGGGGGACAGAATCCATGTGGGCTTAGGTCAGCCACATCATCTGATGTTAGCCGATGTAACCATGCCCGATCATGCTCCCACAGTGACACTACTTCCACTGCTCCATCAGTGGTTGAGCTGTGCACACCCAGATGTTTCAGGACATGGGATTGTAGTCCTAGGCATACTTGTGAGGTGAACTCATTAAGCAGACATCAGTCACATTCAGGTAGCAGCAGTGCATCTGACTTTGGGCGTGGACATACCAGTGCAACTCCTGGCAGAGTCAGTTGTCAGGGTCAGGTACAATGAAGAAGAACTGTCACCTCTACTATGCATGGCTCTGATCTGTCCAACATACCACAATGTAGAGCTAGTACAGAGGTTGGCTGTGTTCATGCAGACACTCACACACCAGTTTCATCTGCAGTGCCCATACATAACAGTTAAATGGGTCAGTTGTAAGATTTAAAGCTCATTCTGTCTCACTGGCCATTTAATACTTTATCCAAATGTCTGTCTGTTTCTGTTTCTTACTCACACACTTTCACTACCTTTTATGTCAGCCTAGGCCTCCTGTCCTCCTCACACAACAACTTGTGCAAATGATAGCTGTGCCTTATCCTTGCTTTCCATCTTTTGGATTCAGGGATACATAAGCCTTTTGTCTAATGCTCATGGTGCATAGCTGACTTAGTGCTTAGTACATCTGCTTTTGTGATGCTGTTTTGCAAATTGTATTGCTTTCTTACAGGCTTTTGTAATGTGTACATCCCTTCCAAATTCTTACACCAAAAAAGATGGACCAAGCCATAAGTAAAAGGGTGACAAATGCCCAACAATGGGGATAGTTTTTAAACATTGTAGTCTTATAAACTTAGTTGATGAAATAACAGGTTTTTGCATTATTATTTTTATGTTTGTTCTGAGGGATATAAAGTCTGAAACTGAAATGTGTGTCATTATTTTCTAATATCACTCTTTAATGATTTGCCATTACAAAAATATGAGGCCAAACTGTGGACATTCAGTGAAAACCTGTACATTTTAAATGTAAGGCCGATTAGCTGATAGAGGACACATGTATTCACATAAGTAACTGGTGTCTCATCTTGATGTAATTGCTGTAAAAGTCCCCCACCTTATATTTAACTTACATTGCCAAGTAAAAGTATGTAAGGATATGCCATTCATTTGTCTTCTTAGATATTTATTTTTCTATTCTAGGTTCAACACTTCCTTGGAAATCTGGCAGTTGCAAGAGTTTTAATTCAGGGCTGACTCTGTCTGATGCTAGCAGATAACAGCCATTAGATGGGTAGATAAATGTTGTGAGTGTTGCCTAGCATCAGTTACTATATGTATGTGCATCAACTGAAGGTTCTTACTTCTTTGGTGGTGAGAGTTTGTGCTATCCATTGTCTGTTGTGAGGCCGTATTGTGAACATCTATGTCTGCCTACACCTTCAGTGGCTGCTGGTTCCCCCTCTGACTCCTCACATGCATGTGGTTCTGGTGACCTTGGCAGTGGTGGTGGGATGTGTGGCTCTTCCCCTTGCTATTCTTACTGAAGCTGTTTTCTCAGAATAATGCTGTGGAGCATGTCACAGAAGGTGAATATTTCAGCACATGCATGGGGATTGTACTGCAGGGCTCCCCCAGATGTATCTAGGCACTGGAACCATGACTTCAGTAGCCCAAACACACACTCTATAATATTTCCTGTTTGAGCATGTGCCTCATTATTGCTTTCTTCAGTTGGTGTGTGTGCATTTCTGATGGGAGTCATCAGCCACAGTTCCAGGGCATAACCTGCACCCCCCAGTAAATCACCCTGTAGGATATCCGCTCTAGTAATCATCTTATACAGTTGAGAATTGTACTAGACATTTGAGTCATGGTAATTGCCTGGATTGCCAGCACGCACATTCAGGATGATTCCCTTAGTGTTACACATGACCTGATAGCTAATGGAGTGGTAGTCCTTTCTATTTATGTACACCCTTATCTGTCCCCTGGGTGGTGGTTTGATTTCTACATGTGTACAGTCTATGGCACCAGGACTTCATGGTAGTGTGCTACAGGGTAGTTGGTCTTTGGAAGGTTTCTGTAGCTAAAATTCTAAGTGCTATAGTACATACCTTAGTCTCCACTGGTATTGGTTCCCTCGGTTTACCCTTGCTCGCAGGTGAGGATGACAGAGGTTGCAGAGTTCCTGAAGTGTGTTTCTATCCACCTTGCAGTGCTGTATAATTTCCACCTCATGCAAATTATGAAAAGTTAAATGGGCTCTAAAAACCCTTCTCCTTCTTGGCTTTGGTCTAGTAGCAGCAGCAGTGTAGACATGGACCTGCTGCATATACAAATGAATAAGAGCAACAGCAGCTGCTATCATTCTGTGTAACCTAGTTTACATGACTGCATTTCAATAGGTTTTGGAATTTGCAGGGAAAACCATCACGAAGACTACACAGTTGCATTATAGCTTATTGAATAGCTCCTCCTTCTTGGATTGATTGATTAGCATACAGTTCAGCTACTCAAGCTGTAATTAGTATACCATGATGTTTGCCATGTTTGTGAGGCTCTATGTGCCATGTAGAGCAACTTATTGAATACAAAACTGTGCATTATCGTGTGCACATCATGCCACTACACACACATAGTTTTAGCAGACAGTGTAGGCTTTATTGAATCTGCACTTCTGTGTGTACATGTTGAGATAGCCAAGATAAGATGCCCTCCAATGTGATATTGTCTGCAGGTGTGATATAAAGGGCTGCCATACATATTGTTTTATGTGCTTTTAGTTTTAGGTTACTTAGAGGTAATTTGACATTGCAGAAGAGGGTATGGAAGATGGGAAAAGTGACAGGTTTATGCTACTGTGGTACATTATTGGTACTCCTGCTTTTCTACTTAATCTATCAGCTCTAAGGATGTTAAAGCCGAGGAGGGTGGTATTTCTGTGTTACTGATATCAGTACCAGTATTATATTATCATTGAATTCTGTGATGCGTATGTAACTATAGTAACCCCCATTGACTCTAGTATCATATACTGCACTGCCTGCTGATTTAGTTGCTCTTGTACTGTACTTGAGAGGTTTTATTTGGTATCTTCAATTACCACTCTATTAGAGTTTGTCGTGTATTTGAAGCTTTCTGTGCTTACTGTTACATCTGCTTTGATAAGTGTTCTCTACGGAGCCTTTTTCCCCAGGCCTCTGTTGAAAATGGGCTCATGCTCAGTTGGACTAACCTGGTTAACAAATGTCAAAATAAATAAAATTAGGTTTTAGCCAATATTATGTTACTAATATGTCAGGGGAATGATATTTTATCCAAGCTTGTAGTTCTGGAATTTTGTTTACAGTGCTTCTGAGGTTCACATGGAATACATTGAGTTTTCTTATTGCTATTTCTTATTTTGACTGGAAAGGAGTTTAGGTTTTCAGGCAGAGTAGATTTATTAGTGGAGTAACTTGGTGCCTGAAGGGGTCCAAGGTTAGGGTGAATGTCACCTGCTAGCAGTAGCTGCAGTCATGTACTTATATGAGTGTGCTGTTTTAGTTTATTTGGAAAAGTTGGTGAGAATACCTTTGAACATTTTAAGAGGTATGGAGTATTTGAGGTTTAATGAGGTTTGTATGGTGATTTTTATATAAGTGGAGACACATATTAAACAGGATGGATGAAGGGGTTACATTGTAATCATGTGTCTTTTGGTAGTAGGTAAAGTAACCAGGAGCTGCGTTTTGTAATGTAAGTTAATATCAATATGAGAAAGGTTAGAGTGGACATTGTATCATGATGGGGAGTGGTGAATGTAGGGTATGGGATGTTGTAAAGGAGAGCATATTTAGATCATGAATAGTAGAGTACAGGTATCAGTTATAGTAATAGGAAAATTTAAGAGGTTGTTATTGGTTAGGTAGTATTGACTGGTAGTATTGTTTTGAGGGTGGATCAAAATATTTATCAGTTCTAGAAATTTGGTGAGAGGACGTTGTTGTAGATTGATAGTATGTTTGTGAGGCTAGGGTTAGGGTGAGACATAAATGTAGAGGAGGTGGGGTAGGTGGTATAGGGTAGGGGAGTGGAATGGTCTTGAGCACAGCAAGGGTGATTGATAGTATGTTTGTGAGGCTAGGGTTAGGGTGAGACATAAATGTAGAGGAGGTGGGGTAGGTGGTATAGGGTAGGGGAGTGGAATGGTCTTGAGCACAGCGAGAGTGAGCAGAGTGGGTAGCTTAGCTTCTGGTGTCAGTCAAGGAGGATACTGTATCTCTTAGACCGGGATCACATGATCAACAGGCCACATTGCTTTGTCAGAGATGATCTGCCCCTGTGTTCTCTGCGCTTTTGGAAACTGGCAAATGTGCTTGTCCCACCAAAGTTCCTTTTTAGGCAATGTCAAAGCAATAAAAGTTCAGACATAACAAAATCCTCCAGTTGCACTGGAGGAAAATGGCAACCTGCTAGCTGACAGATGTGATGCAACTTCACCCCCCCTGGCCCCACCGGCCATACCCCAAAGCATAGCTGACACCAGCCCTCTGCGTAGTATCTCTAGATATCAGGTCATATTTGGCTGTCCAAGGCTAAAAAGACAGCCTCAGTGGTAGCAGATTACATCCCGGGTTGCTTACTATGCAATCTAAGACAGGACATAGTGGACCCACTTAGCGTCCTCTTTAACCATAGCCTGAGAACTGGCTATGTTCCAGCAGAGTGGAGAACAGCAACAGTAATCCCCTTGCACAAAGGGGAGAGCATCAATAGACCCTGGGAAGAATAGACCAATAAATCTAACCAGTCTAATCTGGAAGGCCATAGAAAGAATCATCATGTGTCTTGTCAACAAGGATGTAGGTGATCTTTAAACTCTAGACCCAACCCAATTTGGCTTCATTAAAGGTAAATCATGCTAATTAAACCTATTAGACTTCTTCGAGAAAGTCACCAAAACCCTGGATGAAGGTAAGACAATGCATACCACCTATCTTGACCTGGCCAAGGATTTTGACACAATCCCTCACTCAAGTATCACTGAGAAACTCTCCAAAAACTTGGTTAGCAAAACTAACCAATACAAAAGATCAGCACCAGATATATTTGAAGAGAAATTCAGGCAAAGGAATATGGACATGGAAAACTTTACAATACAAAAAATAAAAAGACAAAGAGGAAAAGTAGAAAAGGAGATTAGTAATGGAGAAGTTATAGAAATAGAAACTCAGGATATGGAGTACATGCAAAGAGAAGGATTCAGTGTAGAAAATTGAATGCAGAAAGCACCACAAGAGGATAGAGCAATGGATATCCAAATTAAGGGGAAACCAGTGGAACAGGAAGCAATTGATCAGGTGCCATATCAAGAAATTGTGGAGCCTTCCACAGGAAACTAGTATAAATGTTCACTTGAAGCTAGACAGCAAGGAAAGGAACAATAAATTGTGGAAACTCTGATTCAGTCAATGTTGAGGAGTGATAGGCCCATGAATTCCCACATGACAGACCAACAGATGGCACAGGATGACATTGAAGAGAAGGTGCCATAGGAAGATGTTATAGAACTTTCTATAGAATGCCCACAGGAAACAGAAAACAAGGGATGTGCCCTCAGTTTGGAAGAAAATGATCTAAGAACAGTTGCTTGATTTAATAGACATGGATAGATATGTTAAGATCAATGTGAGAAATAGACTGCAAAAGGTCAGTAAAACCCAAAAAGTTAGAAGTCTGATAAAACAAATGAATGCAGTAATTAGGACTCAACTCTACATAAAGACCCATGTGATATAACAGAAGAAAACAGGATATATTACTGTGCTGCTAAATTAATAACTGATACAGTTCTACAACAAGACCATAGGGTGAGAGGGAAAAGAAGGGGAGAAATCGAATACCATCATGGAAATATCAAAAAGAAAAAAACTATAAAGCAATTAAGACAAGAAGTGTCACTCCTAGAAGACAATAGAAGAGGGAATAGATCAACAAAAATATTAAGAAAGATAGATCTGATAAAAGTAATGCACAGTATTAGAACTGACCAGGATCTATCATGCACTATCGCAAATAACAAACTAAAACTTTCAGCACAAGTGGAAAAACTTAGAAGATACACAGATAAATATAAAGTAAAAGTACAAAATAAGCAATTTATTGATGACCAAAAAAAGGTTTATAGGGAACTGGGAAATAAGGTAAAAGGAATCAAAAGACCACCAAAAAAAAGAAGAAGTAAATACATTTTAGAGAAGTATCTATAAAGATCCTGTGGAACATAACAAAGATGCTAAATGGACAGAAGAATTAAAAGAAAGAATAAGAAGTTTAAAGGTGCAGAATATGAAATGGGATAAAGTAATAGCCAGAGAGATTGAAACAAAGTTAAGAAAAGCCTCTAACTGGAAAACCCAGGGCCCAGATGCAGTACCTAACATTTGGCTAAAAGTATTAACATCTTTGGACAAGGATTTAGTCATGAGTAAGAACTATTTATATGCGGACCCTGAACAGACACCAACCTGGCTAATGACAGGCAAGACAATGCTTTTACTTAAGAGTGAACCTGCAAGCAACCCTAAAAATTATAGACCAATAACTTGCCTTCTGACGATGTATAAACTATACACTGGAACTGATGCTGACAGGGTTTATAGTCATTTAGAACAAAACTCAATTATGTCAGTAGATCAAAAGAGCAATAAAAGAAAGTCATATGGAACAAAGGATCATTTGTTGTTAAATAAAGTCATACCGGAGAACTGTAAAAAGGGGAAGAATTTAAGTATGGCATGGACTGACTATAAAAAGCATTTGATAGTATCCTACTTTTATGGATAAAAGAGTGCTTAAAAATGTATAAGATACACCCTACACTGATTGACTACAGTACAGTGACCATGAAACAGTGGCAGACCACTTTGCAATTAGGCCATGATAAAGGACAGATTATTATCCCAGGGATAAAAATTAAAAGGGGGATATTCCAGGGTGACTCTCTGTCACCATTGCCATTCTGCCATTAAGCTATTTACTTAATATTTTTGGCCATAACTACAATTTGATTCTTAAAAAACAGCAAAGTGTAAAGACTTCTCATCGTCTCTTTGTCAATGATTTAAAACTGTGTAGCTCATCAGATGAAGAACTGAAAGCACAGCTGTAGGTTGTCAAAACGTTTTCAGATGATATAAAAATGCCATTTGGTCTTGATAAGTGTGCAAAAGCAACCTTTAAAACAGGAAAACTGCAACACCAGGAAAACATCAGTTTGAGACAAGAATGTGATATAAAAGAACTTGAGCAAGAGGGAGTGTATAAATATTTGGGAATTGATGAAGGATCAACAATAAAACATGAACAAATGTGAAAAAAACTTAGTAAGGAATACTTTAGAAGACAAAAATTAAGCCTGAAAACAGCATTGACATCTAGGAACAAATCCCAACCTATAAACCAATTTGCTCTGCCTGTCCTAACTTACAGTTTTGGAGTGACTGACTGGCCCCAAAACATGTTGGAGAGATTGGATAGGGAAACAAGGAGGATGTTTCATGCTCACCAAATGATTTATAAAATTCAGTGTATACCAACATTATATATTCCCCATTCCAAAGGAGGGAAGGGCCTTCTTGAAATTGATTACATGTATAGATCTCCATTGTGGGACTCCACACATATCTGCTGAACTCACAATACCCAAATGTAGTGGAAGTTTTGAAACATGCAGAGAATAAATCTAAGATGACTTCTCTGCTTAATTTAGCAGAAGCATTTTGGCATCAAGCAGAAATGGAAATCAAACCAGAAGTAGATAAAAATCAGACATCAACTAAATGCGCCAGAAAACGAAAGAAAGAATATAAGGTGAAGGACCAGTTGAGAAGGCAATAAATGTGGAAAAGGCATAAATATAGTATCAAGTATAGAAAACTTCTGGAAGAACCTCATGTCGATCTGGAAAGGTTAAGGAGAGGAGAATTCAAATGAAGAGATGAAAGGTTAATACTGGCACCCCAAGATAGTGGGCTATGTACACATTGGTTTACAAAGTCCATTGAACATGTGGGAGAAACAGACAAATGTGGGTTTTGTAAACCGAATTGTAAACAGTTGCATACCTTGTTGCTAGTTGCCACATACTTATGGCAGAAGGAGTGTATACTGAAAGGCAAAATAATGTGGCAAGATTGTTACACTGGGAATTGTGCAAACATTATGGTATTGAAGTGGCTGAAAAACACTGGAAACATGAGCCACAAAGCATCATAAAAAATGATGAAGTTTATATAACCTAGGATCACCAGTTACCAGCAGTTCCAAAGATAGATGCTAGAAAACCGAATATAGTGGTCCAAGAAAAGAAAACAAGGGTAGCATTGGTCATTGAAATCACCACACCCAGTCACTACAGTGTTTTGCGTATGGAGACATCTAGGAACATTGAGCAGCCTGCCTGCCCCTGTGGGAGTGGATACTGCCTTGAAACTGTAGTTTTATTTTCCATTTTGGGTCAATTCCTAACTCCTTGATCTTCTTCTATTAAAACCAGATTGCCTTGTGGTTTTGGTGTCTTTTCGGACTTGTTGGCTGTTGGTGGAGCACCCACCAAGAGGAGAAAATGCTGAGAGAAGAAAGAAGCCACTTTTGAGATTTTAAGTATTTTGCTTCAGATTATTTGTTAAGTTTTTCTGCATTGCCACCTACTTATGAGCATTTTATGGCTTGTTAAATTTGATTTCTGTGTTGGTAACTGTATTTAGAACACAACCTAGAGCTGATTACTGAATTTCCTGCCTGCACTTATTTTTAAAATCGTTTTTTTCTTAAAACTTGCATTTTATCTGTTTCTGGCCTAGCACTCAAGTGTGGGATCATTTACTGCACTGTTCTAACTTGTTGATACTTGTGAACCTCTGCTTTCCTTAAAAAAAACAAAAAAATCTTGCTTTTTTCCCACTTTTCTGAGATTTAAAAAAGTTCAGTTACAGATTTGCTGTTCTGAACTGTTTGTAAGTTTCTTGGTGGACATTGTTTGCTTGGGCTAAAGGGAAGACTCTGTGTTCATCAGTGGCAGTGATAAACATTGAGCAGCCTGCCTGCCCCTGTGGGAGTGGTTACTGCCTTGAAACTGTAGTTTTATTGGCCATTTTGGGTCAATTCCTAACTCCTTGATCTTCCTCTCTTAAAACCCGATTGCCTCGTGGTTTTGGCATCTTTTTGGACTTGTTGGCTGTTGGTGAAGCTCCCACCAAGAGGAGAAAACACTGAGAGAAGAAAGGAGCCACTTTTGAGATTTTAAGTATTTTGCTTCAGATTATTTGTTAAGTTTTTCTGCATTGCCGCCTACTTTTGAGCATTTTCTGGCTTGTTAAATTTGATTTCTGTGTTGGTAACTGTATTTAGAACATAACCTAAAGCTGATTACTGAATTTCCTGCCTGCACTTATTTTTAAAATCGTTTTTTTCTTAAAACTTGCATTTTATCTGTCTCTGGCCTAGCACTCAAGTGTGGGGTCATTTACTGCACTGTTCTAACTTGCTGATACTTGTGAACCTCTGCTTTCCTTAAAAAAAACAAAAAAATCTTGCTTTTTTCCAACTTTTCTGAGATTTAAAAAAGTTCAGTTACAGATTTGCTGCTCTGAACTGTTTGTAAGTTTCTTGGAGACCATTGTTTGCTTGGGCTAAAGGGAAGTCTCTGGTTCATCAGTGGCAGTGATAAATATTGAGCAGCCTGCCTGCCCCTGTGAGAGTGGTTACTGCCTTGAAACTGTAGTTTTATTGGCCATTTTGGGTCAATTCCTAACTCCTTGATCTCCCTCTCTTAAAACCCTCTTTTGTACGGTTTTGCGCATTTTTGCACATAGCACAACATCGGGCAGCGCCGCCTAATTGGGTTTAAACTATTCCTGGCTCCACAAAGTCTGCTCTTCACTTTTTCCCTTAGAACTGCTCTATCTCTCAAATTAAACACCATATTCTCATTCTAAGGCCCCTCACTGGTCCAAATAAGTAATTTTACAAGTTAGCACTAATAAACCATAAGCACTACTTACTCTTATACTCTCTATGATTACCTTGTCCCCTATTGGTCCATTTTAATTCAGTTCCCTATATTACTCTAACATGTCCAAAGGTCAGTCAATGGTTTCCTCTCCAGTCCAGCTGGTGAATCTGGGAATTTTGAGGCAATGTTACAACTGTCTCAAGTACACGGACAACCCTCTCCTCCTCCAAACAGGTTCAAATATATGTGAGAGATGCAACCATATAGCCAAACTGGAGGCTGAGCTCTCTCATCTCAAAACTGGTGTAACCAGTCAGGAGGAGAAGGTAACCTCACGCAACACAATTCCAATATCACATAGTCCCACCACAACAGCGAACCAAACACATAAAAACACAAAAACATACTCGGAGGCTCTAAACAAAAATCTTCCTAAGCAACAGAGACCTCCAAAGCAGACATCCAAGCAAACTCTACCCCAAAACAAAACACGTACAACACATAGCACACAAACTCAGTGTGCCAAGCAGTCACAGCCCTTAAGGCTGAATAACACACCTGATTCTCTTGTAATATGAGACTTTATTGTCAGACACACTGACGTTCCGCTCACCAGGCTGAATAAAGAGAAGGTCACAGTGAGCTGCCTGTCAGGCGCTAGGATCTGCCACATAACGCAAGAACTCAGGTCACTCCAAAGCAAATACAAATATGACTCAGTCATTGTTCATGCTGGCTTGAATGACCTGAGACGTACCTCCCTCGACTTCATGAAAAGAGACATAGAGGAGCTCTCTGATCATGTAGCCCAGGCCGGTATGACCCTGACCTTGAGCAGCATCTTACCCTCACCTAAAATGATGCCACAGACAAAATGATCGATTTTAACAATTGGCTAAAATGTTGGTGTCATTCAAAGGGGATCCAGTGTCTATTAGCCTGGGATGACATGCTTGACAAGCCACGTTGCTTCGCTAGGGACGGCTTGCACCTGTCACCCCTGGGCTTTCGGATATTGGCAAAGGCTCTTGCCACCCCCATAGTGCCTTTTTTAGGCAAGGCTCAAAAGTCAAACCCACCTCCATAGACAGCACAAGGAACAAGAAACTAAGGGTAATGCTGCTAAACGCCAGAAGTCTTAACCTCAAAATGCATGCACTCAAGGCTCTCCTCAGGATGGAGAACATCGATATCTATGCAGTGACAGAAACCTAGTTCAAGGCTCCAGAGAGCACCCCAGCACTACCAGTTTATACTTCATATCATGCTTTTCGGCCCCAAAACCCAGACCGAACCACAAAAGGAGGGGGAGTTTCCATATTTATCAAGGATATCCACACCTCCAGGTTAGTGGCATTGCACAAAGTATCGGAGACCATCCATGTGCAACTGACAGTTGACAAGACTGCTTTTCAGTTTATAGCATCCTACAGACCACCCTCTCAAAGTCAGGAATCCCACTCGGCTTTCCTGAAAACATTGGAGAACATGAAGATCTCTCCAAACACCATTATATTGGGCGACGTCAACTACCCAAACATAGACTGGGAGCATTACTCAAGCCCCAGCACCTTAGCCCAAAGGTTCCTGGAATTTATAAACTCAAATGCTATGGAACAACTAGTCACCACTCCCACAAGAGGGGAAAACATACTAGACCTGATCATTACCAACATGGGGACTCTATGCTCCATACCAGAAGTATATCCCTCATTGGTAAGATCAGACCATAAATTAATTTCACTGGATATCCACATCCCGACCCCACCCCAGCCCAGAAAACCACAGTGAAAAACTTCTCAAAAGCGAACTTCACACTTCTCAAAACCGAAGTGGAATCCTTCAAGGCCCCAGGGCCAGTGGAAACTATGGCCCAAACTGCAGAATCCTATATAAATGCATTCTACGGACATCTCCAGGAATGCATGGATCATGCTATCCCAAACAAAATCAAGACCCAATCATCCAAAGGCAGGTGTCCAGTCTGGTGGACCCCAGCCATAAATAAACTGTACAACAGAAGGAGGAAGCTACTACATGATAGAGCAAAATCCCTAAAAGGGAAGGCATCTCTGATCAGTACTAGCAAAAATTTATGATCCCTCATAAAATCCTCCAAGGCCAGCTTCGAGAGAAAAATTGCACAGGACACTAAAGACAAACATAAGGCTTTTTTCAGTTATGTTAGGAACCTGGGATGCAACTCCCAGACTTGTTCTGAGTTGATTCTAAGCAACAAAAAATACACTGAACCCACAGACATCACCAATATCCTGGCAGACAGGTTCAGTGCAAACTTCTCCACCCCCTCCCCCCAAAAGAGCAAGTATCTATCCCGGCAGAGTGCAGCCTCCCAAACATCTCTGATGCTCAGGTGAAGGCCGCCCTCTCCAAAGCAAAAAACACTGCTTCCATGGGACCAGATGGCGTCCCGGGTTGCATCCTACATGAACTCCAAGAAGAACTAATCCCTCAAGTAAAACTGCTGTACAATCTCAGCCTCACTACAGGATATTTGCCGAAAGAATGGCGTACAGCAACAGTGGTCCCACTCCACAAAGGTGGCGCTTCTGCGGACCCTGGAAACTATCGCTCCATAAGCCTGACTAGCCTAGTCTGCAAGGCAATGGAGAGGATCATCATGGAACTCATAAACAAAGACATTGGGGACCTACAGACACTAGATCCTACCCAATCTGGCTTCGTCAAGGGCAGATCCTGCCTTTTTAACCTGGTCGACTTCTTTGAAACAGTCACCAAGGCCATAGATGAAGGGAAGGTAGTCCACACAGCCTATCTGGACCTCGCAAAGGCATTTGACACAATACCACACTTGGGCATCATAGATAAGCTATCCAGCCTAAATATAAACCCCTATGTCACAAGATGGGTCGCAGACTGGCTCAAAGACAGAACCCACAGAGTCAGAGCTGCTGGAGCCATGTCAGACTCGAAACCGGTCACAAGTAGAGTCCCACAAGGTTCTGTCCTTGGACCTCTCTTGTTCGGTATTTACTTTTCTGAGGTACAGGCCAACGTGGGAGGACTATGGCTCACCAAGTTCGCAGATGACTGCAAACTGGGCGCCATAATAGACTCTCCAGCTGACACAAACATCCTTCAAAAAGTCTCGCAGAGACGGATAACTGGTGCCAGAGCCATGGCCTAAAGCTAAATGCCAAAAAGTGTATAGTCATACCCTTTGGCAAAAACAATGTGCCTACAAATTACCACATAGGTGGTAACCCATTAAGTACAGAGAAAGTAATTAGCGATCTGGGGACCCAAGTTGATAGCAATCTCTCCTTTGACAACCACATTGTCAAAGTGGTTAGAAAGACCTTCTACATAGCCCACCTCATCATGAAAGGATTCACATCTAGATCAAGAGAGGTAATCATGCCCCTTTATTCATTCCTCATCAGACCTATCATAGAATACAATGCCCCCTTTGGGATGTACCTTACCCAACACCTGCAGCAATTAGAAAGACCCCAAAAGTACCAAACCAGGAGGATCAAGGGACTCAAACAGATGCCATATGCTGCTCGGTTAAAAAAACTCCAGATCTACTCAGTTGCATACCGCCTACTTTGAGGTGATCTATGCCTGACATATAAAGCTATGTCCAACCCAGAATTAATGGACATGCTCCACCTCAGTAAATCTAAATCCCTTAGAGCCATGCGCTCGAGGGACTTGAACCTCAGCACAGAAATAAATAGAACATGCTGGAGGGACAGATTCATAACCCAGAGGCTCCCTTCGCTCTGGAATAGAATTCCAATTCATGTTAGGCAGAGCACCTCACTGACTCTCTTCAAGAAGAATCTTGATGAGTGGATGGGGGATCGTAGGTTTGTCCTGGGGATTACTTCCGTGTCACTATTAGACAGAGGCACAGTAAACTAAACTTTAAAAAGGGCACAGTATACTCAAATCAAGGGGTGGCATAAGCCAAACACAATCGGGCTAGGCTTATAAATGCCCCAGGGCAGATAGCCTAGTATGAACCTATGAACCTATGAACCTATGAGAGACACAAAGTCATAAAATATCAAGATCTGCAGGCAGAAATGAGAGCAATGTGGAAGAAAGATACCCAGATGGTTCCAATAGTAGTAGCAGCAGCAACGGGTCTTATAAAAAAGAATCTACAATCGTATTTAGATATGTTACCAATCCATGTAACTCCATATGAATTGCAGAAGGCGTCATTACTGGGCACATTGCAGGTGCTGCAAAGAGAACCTTTGGCTGACATCAAAGATTTAAGCAATACTAATTTCATGAACTTTAATCGTACTTCAACTTAGGAATGGGGCCCATTCCCGTCATGGCATTAGAAACACAAAAGATTTGGAGAAATTAAAAAAAAACTGTGGATTAACCCTTACATCACCAACAAAACACATAATGTCAAAGTTGGTGACTGAACATGTACCAGTAGAGAAGTTACCAGTGGTGTACACACAAGAATCTGTGCTGGGCCCTTTACTGTTTGGAATCTATTTCTTGGAAGTCCAAGCTAAAGTAAATGGCCTTTGGCTTACCAAGTTTGCTGATGATTGCAGATTGGGTGTAATCATTGAAGCCCACAGTGATGTTGCCTATTACTTGAGGGTCTAACACAGACAAATGACTGGTGCCAAAGCCACGGTATAAAACTAAATGCAAAAAATTGCCATTATTAATGCCTTTGGCAAATTGATATTCCCCACTAATTACAGTATTGACAATACCCCCAAGCTCCAACCCAGTGGTGTGAGACCTGAGAACACAGGTAGATAGCAACCTGAAATTTGACCACAAAATTTACACAGTGGTAAGGAAAGCCTTCTACATCATGAACCTCATAAGTAAGGGCATCACATCCAGGTCTAATATTGTTATAACACCACTGTACTCGACCCTCATCAGACCACTAATAGAATACAGTGCTCCCGTTTGCATGTACCTCACCAGACACCTGCAGCAGCTGGGGAGACCACAGGAGTTTCTCACCATGAAAATAAAGGGCCTCCAAACCATGCCATGACATATGTGGATAGACTGAAAGTGCCATCACTGTATTCTATATCATATAAGCTGCTGAGACTTGTACCTGAACTACAGGGCAGTCTCTTACCCTGCCCTGATGGAAATGCTGCACATCCACAAATCTAATGGCACAAGAGTAGCTCTCTCTAGGATTCTTAACCTAGCCTGTGACATTAACAGAACATGCTTGAGAGACAGATATATCTGATGATAGCAAATTCTGGTAAGATGAAAATGATGATAGCAGTATCCCACATGCTGGTGTAAAATGCTCTCTCTAATGTCAGTCAAGTGAATAAACACACACACACACACACACACACACACACACACACACACACACACACACACACACACAGACACACACACACACACACACACACACACACACACACACACACACACACACCAGTTGACTGCAATGAGAACAGAACCCCTACTTATCTAAGTACACCAACAAGAGACCCCCAGTTATTAACACAAGCTCCATAGCACAAGTCTGATTTGGAGAGTGTCAGACAACACTTTATATGTGATGACATCAGCAGTGTCTGGTGAGGAAAAGATGGCAATAGCAGTGTTCTACATGCTGATGTAAACTTATCTCTCTAATGTCAACCAAGTGAACAAACACACACTCACACACACCAGTTGACTACAGTGAGAACAGAACTCTTACTTAAGTACACCAGCTAGAGACCTCAGTATTTAATCCATGTGCCACAGCACAAGTCTTACTTGGAAAGTGTTGACACACTTTATAAGTGATGGCATCAGCAATGTCTGTTGAGGAGAAGCTGAGAATACACGCGCGCGCACACACACACACACACACACACACACACACACACACACACACACACACACACACACACACACACACACACACACACACACACACACACACACACACACACATGCACAAACACACACAAACCAGTTAACTGAGATGAAATTAGAACCACTACCTAACTAAGTACACAGACTATAGGACTCTGTACTTAACACAAGTGCCACAGCACAGATCTGACTTTTACAAGGCTGCAGGACAATTTATAGTGGATCACATCATCAATGGATATTTGAGAGAAGATGATGGGAGGCCTGAATGAAAATGGATGTGTAAGCATGTACAGCTGTCAAAATATTGGTACTCAGTTGGATTGTAGTGATGACTGCAGGATATACAGTTATGTTCTTCTGACTAGGCACACACACACACACACACACACACACACACACACACACACACACACACACACACACATTGACTGCAGTGAGATTAGAACTCCTACCTAAGTGCACAGACTAGAGAACTCAACACTTAATGCAAGTGCCATGGCACAAGTCTTACTTTTACAAAGCTGCAGGGCAATTTATTCTGGATGACATCATCACTGGATTCCAAAAAATGACCAAGTGAGGGCCAACCATAGACGGTGTAATAAAACCTTATTATAAAACAGACAAAAGAGAAAGTGCTTTCACAACCATATGGTCGCTACTTCTGACTCAAACATAGTAAAACCATCATCAGACAACTTAAATGGTATAATAAACCAAAGCAACTCACTCATTACAAAGGCTTAAAGTCATATATACAAACTAAAAAATATTGTAATTCAGTGGGGGAGTGTGCGTGCATGCAACACTGTTTCAAAGAGACTGCATCATTAATACCTGGTGCCTTATCTGCATTAAAATACAAAACCCACCTTAATTCCATCAGTTCTGTCCTATTCATAATGTCCCACCCTCTAACATTGTCTTTTATACTCTCAAGCACAAGAAACCTAAACTCATGATGTATGCCATGCACCTTTGTGTGTCTTGCCAGTGCATTATTCTCTTTGTTTTTCCTGATATCCGTCATATGTTCCAAAATTCAATCTCTTAAGGAGCAATTCATCTTTCCTATATATAACAATTTGCATTCTATACAAAAATATTCCTAGATGCACAATCTGCATAAAACCTACGTACCAAGCTAGGCCCTGTATGCGTATATAAAAAGCATGGGACTACATAAATAAACCTACATGCACTACAAGTTCCTCATCTCTGTGAAGTGCCCAATGGTCTAGCTGCCCTATAACATAACTGCCTCTTCAATGACAAATTATTCTTAAATGAAAAAAGAGGCCTGTCATTAATTATACCACTCAACTCATCTGAAGCCTTTAAAATATTCCAATTTCTTTTTATAATGTTGCAAAAGGCATTTACATTACTAGAGAAAGTTATGGGGACTCTAATATGACCTTCACCTCTCTGAGTACAACTTACCCTATCCTCTAAACAATGTTCCAAAAAATGAGGTCTCCCTTTTTCCATCTTACCTGTAGGAGATGAGACATGCATTCATTTATCTCTTCATCTAAGTACCCCCTCAGTAAAAAATCTTTCTTCAGCTCAATTGCTTGCATCAGAGAATGTTCTTCATTATGTAATCTCATCATCCTTAACACTTGTCCTTTAAAAACATTTTTAGGAACATGTCTAGGGTACATACTATTCTTGTGTAATAAATTCTTCTTACTGGGTTTCCTGTACAGACTTGTTTGTAAATTTTCTGACTCTGGTTTCTTTACTGTCACATCTAAAAAAATATATCTGCTCCATAGAAAATTTAAACATAAACATAGGAAATGGTGTAATATTACTCAAATGACCTATAAATTCCATCAACATATCGCTTGATCCCTTCCATAGAAAAAATATGTTATCCACAAATCTGACATACCAAAGCAGATAGCCTGCAAATATATTGTTGTGCAACACACACATCTCTTTCCACTGAGTTCATTCCTTTCAGCTTAAATAGTGCTCTGTGCTCATCTGTAGTCAAATTATAAAAATTAGAAGCATGGTCTGACTCAAACTTACATCTAATATCATTCTCACAAACTAGTACAAAAGTTTCAATCACTGGATGCGGCTTAGGGATAAATGTACTAGGTTTCTTAAAAACCTCATTATTTTGTACAGTACTCTGCTTGGGAAACATAGTTTTTAGCATTAAATTTCTTGCAAAATCTTTCAAATCCATCAGAACATCAACCATATCAGACCTTTTGGCTGGAATAAAAGACAAACCCTTGTTTAACAATGAAATTTGTGATGTCAAAGTAAATGAGGAAATGTTAACAACAAACCCATTTACTATCTTCTGCATAACCTTGGGCCATTCCGTTGTCTCTCTACACTCTGTTGTTTGATGGTTCTGCCTCCCCTTACTCTGCTCCTCCATCTATTTTGGGGTTT
Source organism: Protopterus annectens (assembly GCF_019279795.1). NCBI lineage: Eukaryota > Metazoa > Chordata > Ceratodontiformes > Protopteridae > Protopterus > Protopterus annectens. The sequence continues at coordinate 1,062,971,901 of NC_056730.1, read as the reverse complement.
TATTGGTAGTAGTTGCTCTAATAAAAAAAGTGTTCTCAGAATTAGATAAAGTGGCAGCCCCAATAGCTTCCAAAGGACTTGCAACCATTTGTAAATTCTCATTTGTAGATTCAGGAAGCAGCGTAGTTGTATCATCATTGGATGTTTGAGAGAAGATGTTGGGATGCCTGTCTGAAATGTGTAGCTAGTCATGTACAACTGTCAAGATATTAAAGATCTGCATGTTACCAGATTGATAAGTGTATAAAGTGTAGCATTTGCTGTTGTATGTCCAATATGCAGCTATACCTTTAAAAGACAGCGTTGCAAACTGTATGCAAACAGCTATCGACATTACAAGTATTCAAAATTCTGAAGGTGTATTGTCTGTATAAAGATGTCTGTGGTATATAAGAAAGCATTTCTATTTATCATTGTACTGTAGTTGATATATTTGTAAACAAGTACGGAGAGTCCAAGTTTAAAGTGCATGGGTGGAGGTAACAGATGGCTGCAATGTAAATATGTGCTCTTTCCTTAAAAAGTGCCTTCACTTTGGTTGTGTTTTTACATGTACTTTCATGAGATGAAGACTAAGTGGGTAGTAAACTTTATTAATACATGCTAATGTGCACTTTCCATAGCACACCACTGAGCAGTGTGTTTGTGCAATGCATAACAAAGTGTTTGTGCATGTGAGATACACATTTATACTGCCTTCCCCATTTCTGCATAGTTGAGCAGCAAGCAAATGTGGGTCTGTGCTTCACTGATGAAGTTATGAGAGTCCTACTGGTTTTCTTATCTCCACACAAACACATTAAGAGGAGAAATGTGGCAGTCAGCAGTTTGGATACTATTGAGTATAAGTTGATAGATTTATTTTGTAGCCCAGATGATATAGGGTTTGAATCCAGATGTATCTAATAAGTTTAAATATGCATTTATAATGCAATGAAATAATTCTTTATTCTACATTCACTGTATGTTACCTTAGAGCAATGTGTTTAAGCAGCATTTTTCAGAGGTAACCGCACCATTAAAGAGCCATTCACCTTTGTTCGGCATTAGTGCGTGATGCCAAACTCTGTGCAAACACAGGATGAAAAAAGAAGGGCTTCATTGTGTTTTGTTTTTTTTTTACTTATGTGTGTGCGGTGTGTGATTCTATTTTTTGATCAGATTAAAGGTGATAAAATGGGATAGATAGGAAAATCGTGAAATGGGGGTCAAGAAGGATGAAGAACAAAGGGAAAGCAAAGCAATATAAGAATGTGCAGGAGGGAGGTAGGAAAGAACCATAGTTATCTACTTCTTCAACAGTGTAAAATGAAAATATGTACAGAATATTAGTTGAATTTGAACTATCACCTTAACAAAGGGGTAACAACAACCAAATTGTGTTCTATAGCTAATTGGACTGATTCAAGTGTATCAAGAAGATGTGTGTGAAGTGGAGACCTATGTATGGGATGATATATATATATATATATATATATATATATATATATATATATATATATATTTTTTTTTTTTATTTCAGTAAGGGGGAATTTGGGGTAAGGAACATAAGTGTTTCTGGGTCAGGTAAGTAAGGTAGGTGAGAAAGCAGCTGCAAACAAACAGGACAAACAAGACAAGACACAGGGATGTTGAGGGACACAACATGTTGGAGTACACCACAGTTGTGGTTAGGAAGGGAAGGAGACAACAGATACCCATGCTCATCAAACATGGGGACAGTGGGAATCTAGTCATCACCTGCAGGGCTGTCACCACTGTCCCTTTACTCTGCTGGCTGTTGGAGTGCTTGATGTTGTCTCTTATGGACCATAAAAGAGAGGAACCTCTCCATCTGACATAGGCATGCACCAGTGGTGCTGAGCATGACCCTGCACACCAAACCTGGCAACTCCTGGCAAGTGATAAAATCCCACCCCCACAAGTACTCTCAGAGGGTACCACAGCACCAGCTGCCAGGTTAGTGCTACCTGATGTGGAGGTTCCAAGTAGTGCAAGGGCAGCGGAGGCAGTACTGCCTGGTTGTGTCCAAGATGTGCTGGGTGTCGGTGCAGGAGCTGGTAGAGTGGGGGCAGGTTGAGCCACGGGAGTTGGCCTACCTCCCTGTGCTGTAAAGCATTTTTGGATTCTTCAGAGACGGATGACATGGAAACATTTTGATGACACATAGAAAAATAAAAAAGAGAGATAAGGGTTGTGGTAAGAGAAAAAAGAAATATAATTAGCACCAACATATGTGACATACAATGCATTATCACAATAATAAAGTATTTTATCTCCACTTTTATATTTAAGTTTACTTCTTAACAATTACAAACTATAAGTAAGGATTTCTCAAAGTACTCCTTGCAATGTGCATATATTGCACATATGCTTGGTCCAGTTGTACAGTTAACAGCAGGACATTTATGCTGCTTTTGTTGAAATTAAATTATGTAATACTTTTAAAGGAATTTACTATATATTTGTTGCTTGTGGTATCTGAGCCCACAAAGTCTGACTACAGTATTAGACTTGACTCCTACAGTTGGCTTGTGTGACAGACTGAAGCATGCATGTTTGCTTTTACAGTTAGGATATGCATGCTTAATTTGCTACTGCTACTGTATAGAACATCAATACTTTAGTAAAATAACAGTTATGTTGTGCTGCAAACATACCCCTTGCATCCCTCAGTCACTCTAGACACTCAGCATGGGTACTCCCTATTCACCATGATCTCTTGGTTGCCTGTGGAATAAAAAGAAGAGAACAAGAGAAGAGCATTAAGCATACAATTCTTGCATACAGGCAGCTGCCTGTCTAGTTTTAATTCTCTTTTTCATGTATACTTACACAACTGTGGGATGTCAGCAGTCCTAAACTCATCCAACCACTGGTTGAGTGTATTTTGCTTGTGCCTTTTGAGATAATTATAGTGATCCCTGCACTGTTCTCCAGTGCGTGGAATGCCAACCACACTGGAGACAGCCTTGACCAGACTACTCCATGCCTCAGACTTGTACTGGGAGCCGATATAGATCCCCTGCAAGATCCTTCAGCTGTGGCACTTTACAAGGAGTCCAGTGAAGATTCTAGAAACATGAATACCCTACCTCTGTGCTCTAAATTGGGCACCATGTCTTCTACTATCAGACATGCCTGACCAGGGAAAATAGCAATAATTCAAAGTGATTTCCTGCCAATGCTTGTTATCGCTTTTACTGGTTGTACACAAACCCAAACGATGGCACCAATCATGTATATGCGTTGTTAAGTTGAGAGCAACATTGTCAGAGAGGAAAACAGTTTTTGAAATTGGAAGGTTAATCTGACACTCGTCGTTCATTTGTTGTTGTTTGCTGCTGTAACTGTTAGATAATTTAACTTTGCAGACATGTACTGTGAGCATACATTTTATGACCTGACACATTTTTTGTGTGGCTTTACACCCTGCTAAAATTAATTTTTACAATGTGGGATTCAAACTTATGATAAGAGACACAACATTTTTTCCACAGTGGTGATTTTTAATTCTTGCCACAGAAGAAGTGCTTCACAGATATACTCATGAATTATATATAAATACACGTGACAGACTGAGGGGTTAACCATGTATGTGTGTGTGGCCGGTCAAGGTTCTGTTTTATAGATCCATGCATGTATGAGTATTCTTGAAGTCTGAAGGCTATCCAAAGCCAGAAAACACAATTATAATTATAGAAATGTAATAGTCAGTATACCCTCAGCCACACAAATAATTCATATGAGCTCCACTATTGTTATTCATAATTATGTTTAATTTTTTTATGTGTTTATTAAAATTGACTGGACAAACCTTAATAAAATTGGGAGTGCATAATAATTTTTTTCATGTGAATTTTATATAAAGTAAAATGGAAAACAGTAAAAATGTTTCGAATTTGCTATATTAGAACACAGGTCATCTGTATTGCAGCCCTACACTTGCACCTGCTGCCACTGGAATAGTTAAAAACATTCAGATATTTTCACATTCATTAACTTCTGTGTGTTAGCCACTGCCCAGCCCCACCTACTGTGCTTGCATGGTGCCCAACACACTTGATAGAATGTAACTGTTTTGAAATTGTCTACTGCCTACTTGTCTGCAGGTGTTCTGGACCTGCAGGTGTTGGGGAAGGTTGCTAACCACCACACAATGCTGCCTAGTGGGTTTGCACTATGGAAGCAAAAGCTGCAGCAATGTATCCTTTTTGAAATCAAGAATGTCTGCATCCTGTCTGCTTCATATGTGAGTCATTAGTTACTGCAGTAAGCAACATGCAAGCTTGTTTTATCTATGTGAGCAATGTTTCTTAGGTTTCATTCTTAAAAGACAAATGTGGGACTTGAACCGTGATCTACAGATAGTGTATACTGTGTGGATCACTGTGTTTAGCAGATGTGCTACACACACACACACACACACACACACACACACACACACACACACACACACACACACACACACACACACACACACACACACACACACACACACGTGATTCATAGATGCAATTTATGTATTGGCTATCATAGAAGTATATTACATGACATTTATTGTATTTATCCATTTCCCATGTTTAAGCTAAGCCACACACCTAGGGGTGGCCACGGTGGTGCAAAGGTTAGCATTGCCACCTCACAGCAAGAGGTTCTCTAGTTCGATCCTCAGCTGGGGTGCCTTCTGTGCGGAGTCTGCATGTCCTCTCTGTGGTTGCGTAGATTTCTGCTGGGTGCTCCGGTTTCCTCCCACATCCCAAAGACATGCTGTAGGTGGATTGGACACTCTAAATTGGCCCTAGGTGTGAGTGTGTGCATGTGTGTGCCTTCTGTGGAAGGTTGGTTGCCAGGCTGGCAACTCGACACTGTAAAACTCCACTGCCAATCATGAGCGGACAGGTGATCCGCTGTGGCAACCCCTAACTGGTAAAAGCCAAAAGAAGAAGAAGAAGAAGCTAAGTCACACACCTCACAAATACTGGTATTAAAAAACAAAAAATATATATCAAACAAACAACACTACAAAATAAATGTTAGTACTCATGACAGATTTTTTTCCACAAGTCTGGATTTGAACTCTCATATCAATAAACCTACAAAACACAGTAAGGGTGTCTTATCCCTCTTTGCCACAGAAACAGCTTTGCAGCAAAAATAAAATTCATTGCACATACAAGCATGTCCCAAATCATCCACAGTATTAATAAGACATATAGCACTTGTACACTTCTGAATTGTTTGTAGATGGGTTAATTTCAGATGTAGTGGAATGAGTGATCACACAACAATTTATGACGATTGTTTGCAAAAATGCAGCTTTGTCTTATCTTTGTATGGTATTCATTCTTCTCTTATCTGAGCAGTAATCCGGGACATGCAGTCCATAAGGTATTTTGTATCATTGCCCTTAAAAAATATGAGAATATTAAATGCAATAATATACAGTTTTCAACAAATGCAGGGAAGTTTGGATATTACTGAACCGAAACTGAGAAATGTGTGCTGCAAACAAACAACACTACAAAATAAATGTTAGTACACATGGCAGATATTTAAAACCTTGATACAATTACTTCTACACTTTGTAAGTCTAACCTGGCTGAAACCCACTGGTAGTAAGAGAGTCTGAATTGCTGTTGTGTTTTCCTTCTCCCAACCAATAGTCATTCACAGTTGAAATCTATTAGCAACAAACAATGAGGGAGGGCCTGCACTAGTTTTACATGTGCTACATGGTGCCAGGAATTTGGGATTGAGCAATTCTAATATGTTCACACCTCATTTGCATCTTCACCATGCTCACCATCCTGAATATACACTATAGAAAGGGAACCGGGTGTCTAGGGAAACTGTAGAGTCATGTATGTGGATAACACAGAAGATTGCTATTACTTTGAACTTATCTGCACAGAAGACTACTGATCTTGATAAGGTATGATTGCATTTTTCAGTTATATACTGGATTTGCTCACGTCAGTAGGAAATATATATATATATATATATATATATATATATATATATATATATATATATATATATATATATATATATACACACACACACACACACACACACACACACACACACACACACACACACACACACACATGCACGCATGCACACACACACACACACACACACACACACACACACACACACACACACACACACACACACACACAGCAGATGCAACTTTCTTAGAAGAAAGTTTACTGATGGCATAGGCATTTTTGTCAGGGTATTTTACTTTCTCAGATGCACAGCCTTCTTAACTTTCATCACAAGTACTACTGTTACAACTGTTTCTCTTTACATTCTTCTATGCTATTTCAGTGAAATGTAAATGCCCTAGGTTGTCAATTGCACAGGGGTGTTAGCCTTCTAGGATTGCTCATAGATACTTCTAGGGGAGTGCTGGGCACAGGTGACTAACAATTGAAGAAAAAATTACTGCTATCTGGTAAATGTGTACACATCTTTTTAGGACAGTTTGAAACACTTATACTAGTAACAATTCACTGATGTTTTATTCCTTGTTTGGTAGAAAATGTCATTTGCCTGTTGTTTTGGGGGTGGGAGGTCAAGTTCCATTTCTCTGTTGGCACAACCAAATGTTTTTCTACATGGGTTTCATTTGCTATTGTTAGTCCTTGTTTTGGATCAACATTGGTTTGTGCTTGACTGTGATATGTTACAAAACAGAACCTTTTCTATATTTGAATAACTGACGTTTTTTATTTCTCCTCTGGTAATATGTGTTATATTTTAACAGGACTTTTATTTATGTGATATTTATGTATAGTGTCCTATTGTGTTTTATGTCACCTAGAACTAATGCACCCAAGTGTTCTAATCATCACAAACTCCCATTCAGTGACTCAGAGAATGACGTGATTGCCCAAGCCTGTCAGCAATGTGGTGCCTTTCTGCTTGAGAGAGGATGTGGGTATATACCTGGAAGAATGCAAATCTGGAACCAGACAGTGAATGACGTCAATGCTGCTGAGGGGCACACCAGGTCATATGATTAGGTGCATCATAGTGCCACTGACATGATTTAATTGGCCCAGAGGTAACAGCTGCAATGACCTGTGGACAGCTGACTACTGGAGGAGAGTCTGCTACAGAGCTAGAACTGACACCAAAAGAAGAGTTCCTGTGCACTGTCACAGATCCAGAGAGCTCAGTGGAAAGTGCATAACAGCAAGTGATTGATATTGGTGTTGCTGTTTCAGGAGGGACAAGTATGTCCCAGGAGGAGCTTCCGGGTAGGCTTACATATGTCAATTTTCAAATATTTTTTGTATAGTAAAATATTGAAAGCAACAGTTAAATTGGTTCAGTAATTTTTTGGGAGGGTGGTAATTATTTATAGAGTGATACAGTTAGTACATTCTCTTCCATTACACATGGGCTTGGGGTGGACGTGTCATCCAAGTTTCAGTTAAATGTATTGTTGATAGGCATATAAAGGGCAAATCTTTCCTCCTGTGTTACTGTTATTGTGATGATGGTGTCTGTACATTTTGCTTAACTACTTTCAGGACCATCCTCCCTAGCAAGTGTGGAATCATTTGCACATGGTAAGCCAAACATTTTTTATTTCAATACTGATGAGCATTTCTCAGAAATATGCATTTATCTATATGTGTGAGGTGGATGTCAGGATTGTGTGTGTATTGCTGTACCATCTGTACTAGTAGTACAAGTGTTACTTTGTTAGCATATCTTAAACTGTAAAAAAACAGGAATCCCAAGATGATAAAGTTCTGCTAAGTCACTCAAAAAGTAAGAAACAAACAACTAAAAAAAAAACGTTAGAACAAACACGGCTGGGTATTATAAAATAAAAATGTATTTATTCAACAAGTAAGCACTTTCATATTTGCACATGATGCTTCATCAGACATAAATCACCATAACTATTCAACTAACAATTAAATAGCCTCGGTTCAGTGATAACTAATGACATAGCATTTAAACAAGGTTAAATCATACAATCAGATATAACCATAGAAGCCATGTGCTACGTATGCTCATAAGCTTAAGGAACACTTTAAAAATAATTCAAATAGACCGTGGGATTCAGCAAGCTCTGCACAGCGTGCAGGAATAGTGCAGGAGCTGCTGGAGGCAATATGGCTGCCGAGAGATATAGGAACAAGCTCTCGGGATGTGCACGAGTGCTTCTGCACTATTCCTGCATAGACACAGCTCCTGTATGCTAATTACCCCATTTGCAGGTAAAAACCATGCAAATGAGGTGAATTAGTGATCCAGGAATCTGGCAGCTGTCCGTGCAGGATTAGTGTAACCTACAGAAATGTACTCAGTTAGTAGTCGAGTACATTTCTGCAAACTACAAAACGGAGCCATGACAGCTCCAAATAAAGGGTGTATATAATGTAGAAAGCATGCCAATGGTCAAATATATGGCCATTGGCATGGAAAATAGTTGCAAAATAAAAAAAAATAACTTTTATTTTTTTTGGCCGATTTCAGCTGTTTAAGCATAGGGCAGTGGCGCGCAAATGGGATAGGACAGAAAATAAAAGTAAAACCTTGAAAAAGGCATTTTCTGCAAAATCACAATTTTGCCATTATAGTCAATGGCAGGCAGAAGACAACAAGGCCAGTGAATAGTGGTTGCTAAGGGGGAAGGCTCAGTGTGGGACTTGTAACTAGGCATTAGCAGGCAATTCTATACAAATGAGGAGAATGATACTGAATCACAGATTTCCCCTCATGGCTAGCCTGCACCTAACCATGTAGGTGCAGGAAAACCATGTTGCAAGCCTAAGAGTTAGCTGACATCATAAAGGAGTGTTTTAGGCATACTGTAAACTTATTGGAGCTCTGTGGCTCGGGTTTGCCCATAGCTTAGCAGAGATAAGGAAGGGGGTGTGTCTGAAGCTGGCAAGTACACTTTACATTGCCTAAATGGGTGTGCGCACCGTGTACCAGGTTTTAAAAAAAAAGTAAACCAGGAAATAGCAGCTCCATTCACATGTGAGCACTGGGTTTGTACAGCGCACCTCAGGGCTTAAACAGGAAGGCAATGGGAAGGGAAAACAGCAGTAGGAAGGTAATCAAGGAGAACTAGCATTGCTGGCAGGTGAAATGTATCAGCCAAATTAAACAGGCAGCAGCCCAGCCCAGCACATTGCTATAAACTATGCAAACACCTTTTCCTCTGTTTTTTTCCCACAAACTCTACACCACTGGTGTACACAAATGGGGAAATTATACCTAACAAAAGCAACAAAATAATAGGGCTGCATTTGCTCTCATAAATCAACATGTAGAAGAGGCTGAGGGTAGTGAGGATGGGAATGCTGATGACAAACCCACAGTGGGGAGAAGGAGAAGAGTGTACAGACCCAGGGTAACCTACCAGGGGCTACATGAACTGGAGATAGTGGAGCACTATAGGGTTGACAGGGACCTCCTACAGAAAACTGTTGAGCTGTGCCGGCCACGCCTCACACACAGAACCAACAGAGGGGAACCCATCCCAGTGGATACCAAGGTATGTGTAGGCTTAAGAATACTAGCCACAGGTACCTTCCAAAGGCCAACTGGGGATATCATGGGGATCTCACAGGTATCAGCATCCAGCGTATTCCACCAGTTCCTGGATATCATGTCAGCACATGCCTGTGAGCACATATATTTCCTCAACACCCTTGAGGCATTGACCAGCAATATGTGTCTCTTCCACCAAATAGCAGAATACCCTGAGGTAGTGGGTGCTATAGACTGCACACACATACACATCAAAGCACTGCCCAGCAAGTGGGGTAGAGTCAACATAAACCACAAAGGCTTCCCCTCCATCAACTGCCAGGTTATGTGCGATGCCCAGGGCATTATAATGAATGTGTGTGCTGGCAGCCCTGGAAGCTATCATGACTCCCAAGAGATTTGCCAATGGGGACATCCAATATGGCCACCTAGTGGGGGATGCTGGTTACACACTGGAGCCGTGGCTGATGACACCCATAAGAAATGCACATACATCCGAACAAGAACTCCATAATGAGGCACATGCACAGACCAGAATCATAATAGAGCATGTGTTTGGGAAGCTCAAGTCATGGTTCCAGTGCCTGGACATATCCGGTGGAGCCTTGCAGTACACACCAGCTACATGTACCCAAATTGTCATTGTATGTGCATGCTACAAAATATGATCCTGCGGAAACAGCTACAGCAGGAACAATGGGGCAGGGCCACACAGCCCCCGACCATTGCCAAGGCCTGCAACAGGCACAGAGTGACTTGGAGGAGGAACAACCTGAGCCTGCCACAGTACGCAGAAGGAGGTGTGCCTAGTATGCCCAGGCCTTGGCAAAGAGGCAATGCATAGCACATACACTTACATGGTAGGAACCCAGGGAATGACACCTCACTCTGACTTGCACATACAGTAAAGGGATGCCACACATGACACTACCTGTGCTTAACCATGTATAGGGAGTGTACTTTGTTCATCTGACATAGTCATCCTTCCAGCACCATCCTCAATACTGGCCCAGCCACAAGGTAAGTCACACTCACTATCAATTGCTGAATGGAATAGTATGTTCTGCTATGTGTATCTGTGGTATGGATGTGAGCATGTTAGGGAATCGGGTGGCTGAATGGGATGCCAGCAGATAGTAGACACCTATAAAAGCAGCATGAAATCCTTAACAAATACTGGTGTCAACATAGTAGGCAGTACTAGACAAGGTGACAAAACCCACTGCAGGACATGTGGTGAGACAGATGTGTGTCCATAGGACACACACATGCATGTCAGTGAGGCTCACATACCCAACAACAGTCTCAGCCAGCAGGACAGGTGTAGACAAACACAAAGAAAGGCTGTGACAAGGCCTCTGATTGATGGCTATAGAGAACAGCCTCCCTCCAGACCTTCACAGACAGACTGCAACAGGTCGGCAGTGAGATGTTAGTTCTGAAGGGTAAGAAGTCTGACAATAAAATGTAGGTCAATAAAACCTAAGAACTGTAGAACACTGATATGCCTCTAGTCTGCATGATAGGTCAGAATACAGAATGAAATGGAGTACCAGAGATGCCAGTACAGTCACAGCAAATGTGTACAGTTGTCAGGTGTGCCCCTCCCCACACAATCCTATGTAGAAATGTAGTAACATGTATGTGTAGGTATAATGACAGTGGAGCACAGATTACCTGAGCTGGCCAAAGTAGCAGGATAGATTGTAGCACATGTACAATATGCAGGGCTATGTGTGTTAGGTTGGTGTGTGTTGTATATTGTGTGAGAGTGGTCAGGATGTAGGCATGGTGGGTTGTGTCCTGGTGGCCAGTGGCCAGCACTGTTGATGACAGGGCTGAGTTCTCACAACTGCAGTGCCAAACACAGTGCATCCTAGCAAGACACATTCCAGCAGTAATCCATACTAATTGTTCAGATGTAATATTTGTTGCCATCTGAAAGATGGACATGGCATGAATATGGGCCCAGACATACAAAGAGCACACAGGTGGAAGTATCCTGAGAGAGTGTATAAAATGTTACTGTGAAATGGACACACCTTTGGAATTGTACATACAGCTCAGCAGCACATTAGTTGGCTGTGTAGTATGGAATACTGATGTCATCTGGCCAAACACTGGCAGCCCACAAAAGGCACAGGTATGAAGTACTGAGAAACTGCTGATGTCTCTGCACAAGCCAGCAGAAGTGAAATACCCCACGTATTTCTGTGAGTCAGCTGCAAGTAGCTTCCATAGCACACATGCACCCAGTTCACCCCACCATCAGCCACAGGTACCGCACAGGTCTTATCCCTGCTGTTGGGAATGGGTACAATATGACCCCCACCTCTGTATGGGTATAGCCACAGAATGCAACATGCTGAAGAGGTGTCCCATGCAGGTGTGTCCTAGCTGTAAGCAGCACCCTGCCAGCATCCACACCAATGGATCAATAAGGACAGAAACTATTGACATTAACACCTTGCACGCGTACCCTATCACCCCAGGGGAATATAGTGCATTGCAGCCTGGGACTGTAGGAGTAATACAATGCACCAGCCTCTTACTGATGGCCTGCATCACTACCAAATGCCCTACAGTCCTCTGTCAAAGGCCTGTGTCTCACCCATATTGTCAATGTATTTTATCTCATGGACTCCCAAATAACAACATAACATAGTCCACACAACCCAAATGCAAGGCCATGTTGACAAATCCCAGTAGCATATCCACCATGTCCCACTGCATGAACTGTGGACAATCCCAAAATACTGCTGGGATGAAGTAATAACTATAGGGATACTTATCAGATAACATGTGCATAATGTTTGGAAGAGGATAGAATAGCAGGGGGGGTAGAAGCATGGATGCCATGGAGTGTGTGAAGTCTGAAACTCAGCTATGTGCACATACTATCCCTGCCTGCAAAGACAAGAATAGGTGGCTACAAACCTGCTCATAAACCACAATATGAAGGGGTAATGACCAGAAATATGAGCCCTGCCTCTGGATAACCTGTGTGAATCAGTACAGCTGTGAGGTATGGCCACAGCAGGATATAGCCATACTGTCACGTTGATGGATGTACAAGCATGGGGTCCTCAGTCACCACAGTACCAAGGTGCTGAACCATTTAAACAGACCCATCAGCAAGTGTCTGCAGCTCCCCCTCCAGAATGGCATGATTGCGCAAAAATATGTAGGCTGCAGATCCCAATACTGGACACAGATTAATTCATTCTGTGTTCCCCAGGAAATTACTCAAAGCAAATATGTATATCTGTCAGTAGTTGATGACATAAAACATCACAGTGTAAAACAGTACATATGTCTGAATATCTCTGCTAACATCAAACCATGTAGCAGAAGCAGCACATGCACAATTACTTACAGTAACCCACTATCCATTGCCCATTGTGACCCCATATTGTCAGCGATCTACAGATATCCTGCAGATATAGGTTGCTAGCTGTAGGTGCAGACCACAAAAGCCTGCACTGGAGTACAACCTACCTGGAATGGATTCACATATTCAATACAGAAGGTCATACTGGGCATGCTCCCACACTTAGAGAAATGAAGCCCATGTCTGACAACAAAATTCTGAAAGGTCATACTGGGCATGCTCCCACACTTATAGAAATGAAGTCCATGTCTGGCAACAACAGTGGACTATACATATCTGACAGTCGCAGATGCTTGTGCACACACTCCACATTGCACACCAGCCATGCTTTGCACACACATCGGATAGGAATACACACATATATCCAAGGACAACACACTATAATAGGCCAAACTTACACATACATAAATGTGTGGAAGAGAGTGACAGACAGTTACAAAGAGCTTCTCGTCATGATACCTGTCCCAACAGCACACATTTAATTGGCTACAACCACATGATGTGCAAATGTCAATCACTGTAGACATTTGCTTCTGGTATCCCTCAGCACTATAATGTCTGTGGTGCTTGTGATAACTGTGTAACATGTCTGTACAAGTCAGTATTCATCTAGTAGTTGTATACATGTTCCTGTTAAATGTAAACCTGTGTGTGACTGAGTGTTGTGTGTGTGCTTCCAGATTAATGGTTGATGGTCCATTCACACACATTGCACTCTCCATTACCCTACTTTGCCAAGCCTGCTGATGTCATTCACCTTGAAATACACCTTTGGTGAAGAAGCAGCCCTATAAGCTCTGTGGTTTGTGCTATAACTGCATAATTCTGTAGCATGATTTATTTGTTAGGTAGGAGCTCTAATCCCAGACATGGCAACAATGAGACTATGTGCATGTGTGTGTTTGTCGGTCTGTGTTATGGCCATTCACAGTCACTACACCTTCCATTGCCCTACTTTGGCAAGCCTGCTGATGTCATTCACCTTGAAATACACCTTTGGTAAAGGAGTAGCCTTTTAGGCTCCATGGTGCATGCTATAACTGCATAATGCTGTAGTGTGATGTACTAATTAGAAAAAAGTTCTAATCCCAGACATGGCAACTGTGAAACTCTGTGTGTTTGTCTGTGTAGAGATCAATGCTTTTGAGACCATTCACAGTCACTGCACATTCCATCGCCCTACTTTGTCAAGCCTGCTGATGTCATTCACTTTGAAATACACCTTTGGTGAAAGAGTAGCCATGTTAGCTCCATGGCACATGCTATAACTGTGTAATGTACTAGTTAGATAGGAGTTCTAATCCCAGACATGGCAAGTGTGAAACTCTGCTTGTGTGTGTTTGCCTGTCTGTGTAGGGATCAATGCCATTGAGGCCATTCACAGTCACTACACTTTCCATTGCCCTACTTTGGCAAGCCTGCTGATGCCATTCACCTTGAAATACACCTTTAATGAAAGAATAGCCATGTAAGCTCTGTGACGCGTGCTATAACTGTGTAATGCTGTAGTGTGATGTACTAGTTAGGTAGGAGTTCTAATCCTAAACATTGCAACTGTGACGCTTTGTGTGTGTTTGTCTGTGCAGGGATCAATGCTTTTGAGGCCATTCACAGTCAGTATACTTTCCATTGGCCTACTTTGGCAAGCCTGCTGATGTCATTCACCTTGAAATACATGTTTGGTGAAGAATTAGCCCTGCAAGCTCCATGGCGCATGCTATAATTGTGTAATGTTGTAGTGTGATGTACTAATTAGGTAGGAGTTCTAATCCCAAACATGGCAACTTTGAGACTCTGTGTGTGTGTGTGTGTGTGTGTGTGTGTGTGTGTGTGTGTGTGTGTGTGTGTGTGTGTGTGTGTGTGTGTGTGCGCGTGCACATGTGTTTGTCATCCGTATACTGTGTAGAGGTATATGTGATTGTGTAGTAACAAAACTCATTGCGGGGGGTTGCATATTTCTTTTATAGAGAACCTATTATATGTCACAATGTCTACCTTACAAGGACAACAGATGTCAAATAGCAGAGAGGCTGGTGTAGACAATCCATACCCCTACATGTGACATTATGGATTGGGGAACAATATAGGCAACCCTTGTATTACCTAGAGAATACTCTCCACCCATGTCTCATACACAAACACACTTGGCTAGGCAACAACCACTATGTTGGTAGTTCCCTGCATATTGCCCACAGATAGTAACCATGGTATGATTGCAGTGGACTACAGAGGACATGACACCCTGTTCCATCCCTAAAATAGGCAAATAACTGCATACAGTGGTCCTTTGCTATGTTCCTCCCTGGACACCTGGAACAAATGTAGAGTCAGTAAATGTAAACCACAAAGGAAATACAATGCCTTATACACATGCCCTGTATGGACAGATGCAACTAACAACAGTAAATACCTGTATCATGCTGTCAATGTAGGTGCAGGATCAACCTTAGTTCCATTGCCAGTTCTCACCAGATGAGGTCAGGAGTGCCACATCAGATGATAACAATCTGTTAACATAACATGCCCCAGACACCCCAGGTACACTTCCACATGTCACAGAACATGCATGTAGGACATGTGCATATCCCAAATACCATCCATGTTATGGAATATAGAATACATACATGGCAATCCTTGCACAGCACTGGCCACCCACAATAGTAACCCAGATGACTGGATGGTGAATACAATACCCACCTGTGGGGGACAATCCAGAGACTATACCCCTGAGCCACACTTCAGACCATTGTCATGTGGCCTGATGCCAATGTATACCCTTTACCTAGCCTTGTAAAGCCTTCTGGCACAGTCAACCACTACACACCTGTGAAACAATGAATCCATGCATGTCAATACTGGCAAACATGTGTCTGTGTGTGTGTGGAGATTAATGATTTGGAAGCTATTCACACTCACTACACCTCCCATTGCTCAACTGAAGCATGCCTTCTGTCAGTCAACTTGACATACCCTTTGCCCATATATCAGCCTGATAACCTCTGTGGTGCATGTGATACCTGTGTAATACTGTAGTGTACCAAATAAGTTATTTAGGAAGTCTAATACTGATCCTGCCAACTGTGATAATGTGTGTGAGTCCCTGACAGAGTGTGGCTGTGTTGTCCTTGATACCTGCTTTTGTGGACAGGCAGAAGTACTACACCTACCTTATCCCTCCTTTATTACTGTTGCTGATGTCATTCACCTTCAAAGATACCTTTGAACAGGTCTCCAACATGTAAGCTCTGTGGCACATGCAATAACTGCATAAAAATATAATAGCAATACATAGTCAGACATGGGTCTGAAACCCCATACTGGAAAGTGTTGACACAAACATGCCTAGCTTTTACTATCCTACCCCCTTCCTTTCTTACTTTGTCTCTGTCTGTCTCTCTCACTCCCTCTCTGGTGGATGTATAGAAGTACACCTGCTTTGCTTAGGCAGCAGCTTGTGTTTTTTAAGTGATGCTCATGATCAGCTGATGGCCTGTGCATGAATTGCAGTCCCCCACTAGCTGATGGCATGTAGAACAGCTGTGGTAACATTCCCATGGCAAATTGGATGGAAACACACTCCTATAACTAGGAACATCATGTGGGTGTTGGCCCTTTTCATTCACTGTGAGCAGGACTCCATGTCAGTGTTTGGCACACAGCATCACAGATGGTAGTGGGATATACCTCTTACAACATACACTGTGGAGACAGGCCAACGAACAGAAGAGGATGTTACAAACATGAGTACAGAATGTAAGTCTTGCTCTTCTACATTTGAAGTAATGTTGGTTTATCAGGGTTTGTGTGATTATGGCTGGTCTACATGATTTAATACCTATCATGACAGTGGTATGTGGATGAGGAAACCCCCACCTGTAGGGCTATCTGCAGACTGGCCAGTATTTGGAGTCTTACGTGTGTTGTATTACTCACAGATGCCCTATCTTTAGAAATGCAGTAGCATAGTCTGAGGATTGCAGTCAGTACATGGTAAAACAGCCATGAGAGTTACTGATTTCATATCCCTCAGAAGACATATGTCACAACAAACCCTGTTACACTAGTAAGTGTATGAGGTTACCACAGCAACATGTCAATATTGGCCCTGTATTTGTGCCTCCAGCCACAACTACATCAACCTTTGTACATATGTCATGCAGAAAGAGGTGCATATGTTCAATACACCATTATTTATTGACATCATACCTGATAAAGCCAGTGAGATATCAGACTGCTAGACATGTTATGTATAGTAGGGGTTATATTTGAGGACAAAACTGGGACATTCTTTTGTAGTGTGCACAGTAGTGAGGTCTGTGTACTTATGGCGATTGTCAACAGAGTGTGTATTGTGTATATGTACCTTGGCCTGTGTACAGACTGTGGTAGATGTCATTGGTCTTGGTCCTTTTCTATCTGATGTTGCATGCTGTTCCAGTGTATGGTACCCTATTGGCGTACATGTTTGTAGAGCCAAACCCACACATGTCCCATACCACAGTCAGGCATCAGAATACACTGTGTATTGGCCCAGTATATGTAGGGTTAGTGTGTGAGTGGTACATACGAGGATGGTGTTGATCAGACAGTCCATATACTGTAATATTAAGCATGCTTGCCATATGTGGCTGTGGCTGTGTTCAGACTGGTTGTGGGTATACGCTTTTACACAGGTGTCTTTTACTCCATGCTGTTACATGCCTGTAGAGCCTGCTATGGTTGCAGGTACATCTGTATTCCTCCATAAGACATATAGGCCAGTGTTGTATCAGTCTGCCTGCAGTTTGCACAGTGCTTTGTGACATGGCTAGCAGCTCAGTGTGCTTACCCAGTGTGATGTTATGTCCAGATATTTGTCAGATGTACTGCTGCCGGGCCACCATAACTGTTGTGTATTTCTGACAAAGCACTGGGATGCTGTACAGATGTATGTCACTAACTAGTGGGTAGTATGTGGGCTTGTGACCTCTGCTCCTCTGGTTATTATGTGTCAGGACAGACAGGAGTGTGTGAATGCATATATTTTGTGAGCATATGTATTCCAGTATTTACATGATATACCCATTTACATGGCACATGGCATAACTTTGTCAGGCTTGGTCCACACGTCTTGCACTAAGGGGTTCTGTGTATACCTCTGGACTGACCACAGTGTGTCAGACTGCCCACTTTTAACAGTCATATCACTGCTGTATTTCACAGGACCATTACTGTGATATCTGTGGTACTGTACTATGATGATCTTAGGATGTCTGTCAGTAACTGATGGCATGCATGTCAATATCAGATGTGACTTCCCACACACAACATGTCTGTTAAGACATCCCCGTTACAGTAGCAACAGTCTACATTTATACCTGCAATACTTACATGACATCCCCTTGCACTAAGAGGTTGCGACTATTGGTGCTGAGGTATGACCCTACTACATGTTCTGGACATAAGTGAAACATATATGTATATATATATATATATATATATATATATATATATATATATATCCATATATCTATATAGATATATACACATATACATATATACATATATATATATATATATATATATATATATATATATATATATATATATATATATATATATATATATATATACACACACACACATGCATATATATATATATATTATATATATATATATATATATATATATATATATATATATATGTGTGTACACATCTACACACATATAAATATGCACATATATTTATAGATATTTACATATATATATATATATATATATATATATATATATATATATATATATATATATATATATATATATATATACAGATAGATCTATATATGACCATATATATAATGCAATATACAGATGTATATAAATACATATATATGAATATATATGTACAGGTACACACTATATATATATATATATATATATATATATATATATATATTTTTTTTTTTTTTTATGTGTAAACATGACTGTTGTATATACCTTCCCAGATGTATCACACTGTATTTATCCATGTGTATATTTAGATATAACAACATATGTGATTCAACAGTAATATCACTAACAAGTAATACGCTATTGTAGAAGTCATAGCAGTTGTTCAATACTATTCAGCATGTGTACTGACAGATATATGAGAAAAACAACAACTGGCTTCACAGCTGTGATTCCTTAGTGGTTAACTGCTGTAACTATAATGTTCAGAGTCCTGGGGTCAAGACCTGCAAGGGCTGGTTATTTTGTTGGTGGGCAGAACAAAGGCTGTTGGATACAGAGTGGTTAAGGCAGTTTTGAGCAGCTTTAAGTGGGTTTGTGTGGGTTTGTGTGACAGTAAACACTGCTAGCATGCAGTTAAACATACAGGTGCTTACACTATGTAGGCTTCGCTTACCAGTGCACAAATCTGCTTAGCATTTATATTGCAGCAATGCTGAAACCTGCTAATCATGGCTCAGCCCTGGTAACCAGTGCTCACATTCCGGTCTGATAAAATAGCAGGGTAATGTTATCATTAGTAAGTGTATTTAATGCCATGTACATAACATGCGTCTATGTGCTGTCATTATACTAGCAAGAGATGTGAGTCTACTGTCTGGGACACCTGAGTATATATGGCTTGTACAATACTTTTTCATTTGAATGTGTTACATACATGGGTAGTATCCCAGGTTATATTCAGTCACACTGGCATGTAGTGTATCATTACGGTACTACTGTTGACAGTGCCTTCCCATGTAAGAGTAGATTGCAGAATGTAGTACTTGAACCAAACACCCCTGCATGCAAAGATGGACTTAGAGTCCTTACTGTCGTGCTACTGGTGTGTGAGCTGTATATCATTAAATATTTCCTACTGGATATTGATCTGACATGTGGAAAATATCTGTAGACTACTGTGTGTATAGTACATGTCAGTGAGGGCTGCTGTCATGTTGTAATGGCATATCTATCAGTGTCAGACGTCTATCTGTCAACACATTCATCCTAATGCATAGCTAGTTGGCTAGCTGATGTCTGTCTGTCCTCTGTACAGATGTGCAGATGTCAGGTATCCATCTTGGCTACTTACAGGCAATATATGCTTGACTGACATGGACAAGTCTGCCCAGCTGTGTTATAAACACCACAGCTAGGATTCCACAACCTGTACACACCACATGCCATGGATACCTCAACTACATTACCACAGTCAACAGAACATGCTTGGGTACAGGTCTCCAAGACAGACACTGACCATGTTATGTAATACATGTTGTGTACATGTTGACTGGAGCACCTTACTGGCCCTCTGCAAGAGACAACCAGATGATGGGCAGTTGCATGTAACTCTCACCCTGAGGATCACACCTGTGGTATCTGTTGATAGATGGCCTGCTGGCACATGGCAGGTAGCATGATACCACTGTACACACATCCCCTACACTTCCCATCTCTCCATGGACAATAGTCTG
Source organism: Protopterus annectens (assembly GCF_019279795.1). Classification (NCBI taxonomy): domain Eukaryota; kingdom Metazoa; phylum Chordata; order Ceratodontiformes; family Protopteridae; genus Protopterus; species Protopterus annectens. The sequence goes on along the minus strand of NC_056730.1, from coordinate 1,062,951,537 downwards.
GGTTACACCTATGACCACCTGCACCAACGGACCTCAGTACTGACAAATGTCTATGTGTGCGTTACTGAGAATATCAGTGTCTGTGTGTTTGTAGACCTGTAGGTGAGAATACCCTGAAGCCCTTCACATCCACCTCACCCCCCATTGCCATAGTTAGATGTGGCTGCTGCTGTACTGGACATTACATGCACCTTGTTACACTCTTCACCCTAAGGACTACCTGGGGCTTGCAGTACCAGCACATCACTGCTGTACAAATGGGTTGATAGGCATGGGATACCCACTGAGTTCTGGCAAGTGTGTGTATGTGTGCATGTGTATATATTTGTTAAGGTATAGCATTCTGAGACCACATTCCCCTAACACAATATGCCTTGCCATACAATATTAGGGGTAGTGATGTTGCTGACCATAGGAGAGCCATGACAATGCATCACCCTACTATCCCTGTGGCATGTGCATTAGATGCATATCCCTGTAGTAGCACTCTTGGAATAGACAAGGGGTTGTATTGCAGGCCTGGTCCATGTGTGATAGTGGGTATGTCAGAGTGTTATCATGGGTGTGAGTGTGTACAATATCCACTGTGGGGTGTGGGTACTGGGTATACTGTCTTTGCACCATGGTACCCTCGATACATGCACCATGTTCCACTGTACGGGGACCACTGTCACCATCAACCATACAGGTAACTGATAACACTATCCAGCCCAGTTATGCATGTGCTGTGTGCAATTTATCTGTAACAAAATGGACACACTGACAAGGTAGTCAGCACTGATAAGTCCAGGTCTCTCAGATGTGTGTCTGACTGCGATGTATTTGTCAAGATGTATATGACAGTGTGTCACACTATGTACTGTCCATAATAACCAGTACATCCCCCATTACCATTATGTACAGGCCTGGGGATGTTCTTCATGTAACATGTAACCTGGAACACACCTCACTCTAAAAGCTATGTGGTGTGTGCAAGTAAGGCCACACACATCAATAGCACTACATACCTAGGTAGAGGTTCTAGTCTCAGTGTTGCCAAGTAAGAGTGTGTGTGTGTGTGTGTGTGTGTGTGTGTGTGTGTGTGTGTGTGTGTGTGTGTGTGTGTGTGTGTATGTGATGGAATCTACTTCTGTTTGCAGAATATACATGTCCCAGGAGATCATCTGTCCAAGAACTGCCTGCCATATGCTAACATTTTACAGGTAGCATCCTGTGGAAATGCATTCCATCACAACTTGTGGTAGATGTGTAAATGCCCTCTTCCCCACTGTATAGGTGTACAGCAATACTGTGGTTGGTATATATAACTGGGTGTGGCTCTTGTGGACACAGCCACCATCACTGCAGTTACTGTTGAGTGCATCCCCCCACTTAGCTGGTCATAATACTATACAGTTCATGTTAACAGGTTAGGTAGTTGTCTATCACACTATCTGCGGTTCTACAGCACCTCTCATCCTCCAAAGGGTAGGGCTGTGCCACCCACACCAGCACACCTATGTTTACTAAGTTGAGGATTGCACTACATTGGGGATGGGTACATATACTCTGCCAGTACCATCGTCCATGACATTAAACTAGCAGACTGCTTATTTCCCAATGTGTTGTTGTGCATATTCTGCTTGGTGGAATTACATAGGCTACAATAGGTTCCTTGTACAGGTACATACATTCATGTGTACAGTATTCTCTGTGTATTGCATCAACACCAAAGCCACCATGCACTCACCTGTATACACCAACCCCAGAGCTATCAGCCATGTGGCACATGCAGTAACTGTTATACAGACCTGTAACATGTGTTCACCTGTACCCAGAATATGGCGCAACCGAGGTGTCAGCACAGTGCCATTTCCCTTGTAGGATACAACAGCAGATCATCCTCCTGCTGACACATGGACACCTACAACACAAACGGAATACATTATGGAGACCACAATCACTAAGTGTTAATAACAGTTATAATGCATCTTGGCTGGACAGCTACACTCCCTGACATATGAGCATTAAACTTTACTGATGACAACATGTTACACAGCATTATATTGGTACACCGTACTACAGTCACCCTGTGCATCAGAACCATATTAGCCTGTCCCTGCATCAATGTTATGGATGATAGGGATGTGGCACAGGTATAATCATATGCATAGGGTGTGTTGCTGGTTTGCCAGAGACCTAGGCTGAGCCATACATTTGACACCATGTGTGTGAGTGAGGGGGTTTAATTATTAATTTGGACGTGGTGATGTGGTGAGTGTAGGCATGTGGTTGCCCTAGCTGTGTTTGTATTGTGTGTGAGTATGCATTCACACAGTACTGCCATGTGGCTGCCCTATAAAGGTGTTTGTTGGACAGCTGCAGACCATACCTGACAGGGTGTGCAGTTCACCATCTCCGGCCATGGACATGAGAACTGTGCCTGCTAGGTGTTCCAGGGGCACCACCAGGTACAAGCCACAATATGGTACTCTCCCCTGATGATGACATATGTCTGCTGGCTACTGGTCTCTCCTGGGACTGGCCAGGGTCACATGCATGTGGCCTGCTGTGGTGTGGTGTGGACAGCTCCCCCCTGCAGTGATGGGGCTTGTACTGCCACTATGGGAGCAGCTCTGTGTTCTGGCACATCCATGTCGACCTCCAGCTGTTGGTGTTGCTGGCCTACGTCCATGTGGCTGTCACACCACTCCCACTATATGCTCGACCACAGACATTCCATAGGTTCACAGGTTCATAGGTAAGTACTAGGCTATTTGCCCGAGGGCATCTGTAAGCCTAGCCAGAATGTGTTGGCTTTTGCCATCCCCTTTGATTAGTTCCCTGTTCCTCTGTCCATCAGAACCATTAGTTCCCTGTGCCTCTGTCCAGCAGATCCACTGCAGTGATTCCCGGGGAAAATTTTCTGTTTCCCATCCACTAGTCAAGGTTTCTCTTGAAGAGTGTTAGTGAGGGGCTCTACCTAATGTAGAGTGGAATCCTGCTCCAAAGCATGGGGAGTCTCTGGGATAGGAATTTATACCTCCAGCACATCCTATTTATCATTGTGGTGAGGTTTAGATCCCTAGAGTGTGTGGCTCTCGGGATTTGTTTTTTTTTAGGTGGAGCATGTCCACCAATTCTGGGTTGGACATGGCCTTGTATGTTAGGCAGCAATCACCTCTGTGCAAGTGGTATGCAACCAAGTACAGCTGGAGTTTCTTCAGTCGGGCTGTATAGGGTATCTGTTTGAGGCCAGTAGTCCTCTTGGTGAGGTACTTCTGTGGTCTTTCCAGCTGTTGCAGTTGTCTTGTAAGGTACATCCCAAATGGGGAGTTGTACTCTATGATGGGTCTGATGAGTGATGAATAGAGGGGCACAATAACCTCTTTTGTTCTAGATGCGAACACTTTTGTGATTAGGTGAGCCACCTTGGCAATATGATTATCAAAGGAGAGATTACTATCTACTTGGGTCCCCAGATCCCTTATTACATTTTCTGTATTTAGGGGACTACCACATATGTGGTAGTTCATGGGTACTTTGTTTTTTACAAAGGGGATGACTATGCACTTTTTGGAACTTAGCTTGAGGCCATGATTTTGACACCAGGTATCCATCTCAATGAGACCCTTCTGGAGGATGTCTGTATCAGCTTGAGAGTCAGTTATGGCGCCCAGTTTGCAGTTGTCTGTGAACTTGGTCAGCCATAGTCCTCCTGTGCTTGCCTGTACTTCTGAGAAGTATATACCAAACAGGAGGGGTCCCAGGACTGAGCCCTGGGGGATGCCACTTGTAACCAGTTTATATTCAGACCTAGAGCCTGCAACTCTAATCGAGGATTCCCATCATCTCACTCAACTGTCTATCCATGACCTCTGAAAAATAACGGAGGGCACCTGCAAGATCACGGATGTTGTCAGTAATAGCTGAATGAGTAGCCCTTTGCAGCCTCAGACCCTGTCTGATGTAACGTTCCATACATGCCTGCACCTCTATGATGGCCTGAAACATGCATCTGGTGGTACCAGATGTGGCACTTCTGCCAGGGGCATGATGACCAGCAGCCCTCCAATGAGCACCCCTGTACATCTGCTGTGTCCAGACACACATGCCATAGATACCACACTGTCCTGTCCTAGGCCACCAACCTACAACTGTCCCTCAACTATGGCCACTTCTGATGGGGTATGTATAGGCATTCCGACTGTGTGCAGGGATGGGGTGGATAGCAGTGGGATGTCAAACATTGCAGCTTCAACCCCTGACAACCCCACCTGTGCCTCAACACACCTATACTCATTTTTAGTGTCTGTATGGACACCAACATCAGATTGCCTGCAGGAGAGACCCTGACCCACCTCGCCACCTGTGGGGGAAACCAAGAAACACACTTTAAGACATAATTGGTTAACAGTACACACACACACATTCACACACACACACACACACACACACACACACACACACACACACACACACACACACACACACACACACATACCAGTACCCTGACATTCCAGCATGCTACTTACCTGTCCCTGAGTTTACAGAATGTCCCTAGCTTTTTTCTTAAGTTCCCCATCCTGCATCAGTCTTGAATAATTGCAGTAAATAATATCAATCATTAATGTATCATTCTTCTAATTGCTTAGACAAGTGATCATAAAACATGACCTGTTACTCCATTACTTCTTTAACTTGATTGGTGTTGCTTTTTGAAAGACTCCCTGATCTCATCCAGTGTTCACCCTGGTTTTGTCTAGACATCTTGAGCATGGCCCCCATATCCCACTCAATAATGTCACACACTTGAGTGTCTTACATAACTTTTGTTCAGTAGATGCAAGATCTGTTGCTCTATTAACTTTTTATGTGGGCTTCAGTAATATTTGGAAACACTCTCTGGTGTTGTCTAGTAATTCCCCAATGCATCTTTAGTACTGCATACGTGGGTATTCCTTCACCTTTCTGCTTATTGCAATTAAAACAGTATCCCTGGTGTCTAGTTTTCCCTCCCAATGCATGTTCATGCTGCAGACTTTATTATGCTATCAGCTGTCCTGAGATTACATGTCAGAAATGTATTCCTGATGTCTCATGTGTCTGTCCATGTCCATGTATTGCACTATTTCAAAGGGAAGTTGAGAGGTATGAACAATCCCACACTCACACATGTGCATACATGGACACACACACACACACACACACACACACACACACACACACACACACACACACACACGCATTCTACATACATCAACCCCCCCCTCCACTCCAACAAATAGCACTAACAGACAAATTAACCCCCCCACACACACACACACTTACAGTTGAGGTTGCACAAAGATATCACTCACAGACCTCTCATTACTCATCTGTCAACATGCATGACATATGGCACGCAACAGCATGCAGTGCAGTTATAGTCAAGCCCTGCTAGCAACATTATACATCTCTTTGATGCATGGGTTGTGTTAGTAGGTGATGCCCCTACCCCTGGAACACACTGTACCCATGTACACAGTATTGTTGTGCACCTGTTCGGCACCCTGGCATGTACTGTGCACCATACCTCACAGGTGTACACACCATTGTTGAATGTGTATATGTGTGTCAGTTATGTTTGCTCTGCTGCTCACAGCCCCTACGTGTTTGTCTGACAGATACCTGGGATGAAATGTGGACAGATGTCATTTGTGAATGCCTGGTGTCTGATTTACAGATCTCAACATCAGCGGTGCATATATGGCCAATAAAATACAATTACACTGACAACCTTCAAACCTTACCATGGCTATGGGGAGTGTACACATCCTTATTGATATGGCGCCCTCTTCCTTGATATGCCATGGGGCCATATTACTGCATATGTTAACATTACATGAATCTTATATGTGACATATGACCTGTGCAATCAAATGCAGTGTCAAACAAATTTGTTAGTTGTGCAGATGCTGATTGGGATGCATACAATTTGTGAGTGCATATGTGTGCTCACCCTTATCATGATGGTTTGTTGCACCTATTGTTATGTGTACTACAGCAGTCACTATTTCTGGCAGGGGTATACTATCATGGGCCATCTGCATTTGCCAGTATTTGGTCACTCTGCCCTACAAATGTCCCCCAACTCTGCATGATTGCAAGGTCAACTCGTGCACATCCTTGGAGGTCACACAGTGCCATCACTATTGCTGTGGAGTCAGGGTTATGTCTGCCACAATTCCTGATCTTGACTGTGTGCAGATACAGCCATTCATAGCATCCTTTGGATCTCTGCTTCAGTGCACTGTTGTGTTTCATGATGACACCCACTCCCCACCCTCAGCCTTTTTGCAGATGCTTGACAACTATGGCATACATGTGTGTCAGTTTGCAGTGTCCCAAACACTGAACACCATGGGTACTGGCCAAGTCTCTGCTAATGAATGGCAAACATGCAGGAGTACACCGGCACTGGCAAGGTACAGATGGGAATGGTGTGCCTGAGGTGGGGTGAGGTATTGGTTGTGCAGCACATGTATCTTAATTGATACTGTCTGTAGGTTTACAATGTGTACTTGTTACACCAGTACACATTGAAACACATGCCTTTTGGTGACCTTTGCTGTTATGCATATGCTATCTGTAGAGAGGCCTGGCTGATGTTTCCTGTGGTACAACTGTCCCATCAGATTACCCTAACCCATGGGCCACACTTATGCAGAGTCCAGGCAATTGCCAAAACAGGTCCTGCACAGCCAGTACTTGCTAGACATTCCTGCAACTCCCTCAGTGTTGTGGCATGTTACTAGGCAGCCTGCATGACCAGTTTGAAACATGTCTCATCATCTGTCTTGGATTGCCATCTGTTAATTTTCTACATGAATCCTGTCCCATACATCCCCACCACATACATGACTGTCTGCACTGTTTGCCATGGTATATCTAATGGTGAGGTAAGACTACATGTCTAACTCCTGGGTGCTACCTGTTGGTATGGGATCCATCCCATGGCTTGTAAGATGTGTGCAAGTCACAGCTGCCTCTGTTGCAGGTAAGTGGGCACATTTGATGGCCAAACATCTTGGACAGCAGACCATTTATTGGTGTGACATTGAGGACCTGTACTTGCTGAAAGGTCCATACTCAGGAAGAATGCATGCTGTCAGTACCTCAAAAGCCGCTTCCACACTATGTTATCTGGAGTGTATGCACACATATGCTTCCAGTGTTTGTGAAGGTATGTAGTCCCCATATTTGCTGTCCTAACATAGGGTTCCATATTACATATTCATTGCTCATGTTAGGACAACATTGCAGGTTGTAAGGGTTGTGGAATGCAGTATTGTGATATGCCATAGTGTAGATCTGTAACAGTTGCCATTGTAATAGTGGCATATACACTGTTGCAGCACTGTATAAGGGTGATGTTTCAGATATGTCTCTACTGTAGGCCATTTGTCCCACCATTATGTTCATCTCTGTGCACACATCCTGCAATGACAGGTTGTTAGTTATATCGCAGGAGTCTTACATCCCCTTCAGATACACCACCATGGTGACCACTGTGATGCAGTGCAGTTAACAGCAACAATACATGAACATGTACAGCATGCATTATGGGTAAATGTGTTAAATGTGTGCATGGAATATACCATGGCCATAACATGACCAGTATATTTGCAAACCTGAACAAACACCATACTCACCAGCTACAGGCTGCTGCCTCAAAGGTATACCAGAGGGACCTACATAATTGTGTTAGAGATGTGATGTCAGTAGCCACACCTATGGCATTGGTACAGGGTGGGTGCAGCATTACAGTACATCAACAGTACAAACCAACAATACTACAGATTATGCACATCTGTTTACTACTACAACGCAGTAACAGACTATATATATATATATATATATATATATATATATATATATATATATATATATATTTCATCTCACATATGAATGATCTAACTCTACAGATGCAGATGGATACGCAACAGTGGTCTACTGATGTGCCCTCTGGCCTTACCTGCATGCTTTTCTGCCATTGTATGAGTAGCACCCACCTTCACTATGCTCTCTGTTGGGTGTTGTGTGTGAGGGTGGGCAGGTGCCCCTAGGCTGGCAAGGAGCTCCTCAATATGTGCCGGGGGGCTGGATGGCATGACCCCCCACCTTGTTGCAAGCTGGACCCCCTAACCGCAGCGGTACGCCAACGGGCATGGAAGAGTAAGATCAGTGTATCGATGTCAGACCTGCTCATAACTGTGGTTATGCAGGCCGACATTGTTTAACCTGTGGACAAGATCATTCCACAGGGCGGTCCTCTCCTGCAGATCATGGGCTGTATGCTTGAACAGGGTGTTGTAGTGCAGACCAGGTATGTGATGATGACATCATTCTCCTCCGGTGTGTACATAGGCAGTCTCTCCCTGGACATATTGCCTGAAAGACATAAAGAGGGTAACAGGCCTGAGGACCTCATACTGCAAGGATATCATAGTTGTTAATACACATCTCTGTCTCACCCCCAACATATCTGCAACAACAATCTCGTCACACAACTCAATGGGTATGTCTACAGAAGACCTACTTTTGGACATATATTGTATTATACAACAATTTGTGCTATGTGTTTGTAGTCATTTTCCATTTTGAAACACTATCAATGGTGGCCTGTTATGAACACTGTTACCTGCATGCCATTGTAAGGGCCACTATGGTTCCATATATGCATGTGTTCTGTTTGCTATGTGACTTCTGCACATCTGTTGGTTTGTGTTAACTGGGATATCTATGCATGCTGTTAGACATAATCCCGGAATGTCTGGACTATTAGTACCCACATATGTTCTATAACAGTGACACAATAACATGTTTGGGAAACAGTTGCCAGGAGAACCACCTCTCCCACCTCATCTGGCCATGTTACCAGGCCACATCACATCTGCGATCCACCCTGGGACCTCTTCATCTACTGGTTCTGCACTACTTTCAGGTGGACCTACCTCAGGGGATGGTGTTCGCTCCCCCCCGGGAGCACACACAGACAGGATCCTGTCACCCGAAGTCAGGTCCAGGATCTGGTGCATAGGGAGCGCCACAGAGACTTGGGGGATGTGCTGCAGCACCTTAAGGCCCTCAGTACACAATCACAGGGTCTGTATGCTCCCCTGCTTAGCCCCCAGGCACCTCCAGGGCCATAAAGACAGCATTGTAACTGCCCATGGGTGGGGACCTTGGTCCCATTGTTTCCATATGGAGGCTCATGGGCTTCCACATCCCAGACAACACTCCCCATCCAAGGTGTTTACCCACCACATGTGTCATATACCACCCCTGTATGCTGTCTTGTCTGTCTTCCAACCCAACCTACCTCCCCAAATATGCCTACTATCCTTCCCCAAATTGCCAATCCCACCTTCACAAAAAAGGGCAATGAGTTCCCAACATGGGGTTCACACCTGACATAACTGTCCATTTTGCACCCACTTACTGATGTATATATATATATATATATATATATATATATATATATATATATATATATATATATATATATGCAGAGAAACACACCCTGGAGCTAAGAAACAATATGATAACTGCTGGTATGCTGTTGTAAAAGTCAAGAGGGTGTTGGGGTGCTGTGTAACAAAGCTATGGCACCAAACACGTAGCCGTAATATTAAAAGGTCTGTAGCAGTTAATTCAGCACTAAGATTAGTACTGCGACTACAAAGAGCTCTTTCACTCACCAAACTGCTTCAGCGTAACTTCACCAGCTTCCAGAAAACAAGCTGAGCGTTCCAAAGCAGAACAGTATCTACGTTATATAACCAACTCCCACAAGCAAGTTGACGAACAAACAAAGAGATATTGTTCAAATTATGGTAGTTCAGCCAAATACCGGCTCCAAAACTCCTGGAAATAATCCGCTGCAAATGTCCAAAGTTCCAAGCATTGACTAAAACACAACCCTTCGGTCCAATCCTCGTATTCAACAAAAGGTATGACACACATCCAAAAAGTAGCCGATATAGTAAAATATAACAATTTTATTTGTGAGCGCTTTCGCAGGCACTCCACCTGCTTCTTCAGACAAACAGATATAATTAGTTTAAAACAGTTTAAATATGTTAGGAATATTTTAAAACAGACTTTCATCCAATCCTAAACATGGTGCTAATACATGTGACTTCCACTCAAGCTTGTCAGCAAACCTACTATTTGCATTTAAAGTGACAGCTTCAACACCAGTAGCTCACTTCAGGAGCATCACATGCTTAGAGTAATAAAGCATAAATATAATAATATATAAATTATATGTACAAAGACATATAAAAAATAAATAAAAGCGACAACTTAGCTGAATAAGCGCATGCATGGGACACTTCCATAGACATAAGAAGCGCAAATATATAATAAATAAAGATAAAGTGTATATGAAAGCAACGCTTCTAAGAAATCCCATAGATGCAACACTTGAAAACAGATAAAAAATAACATAATATAAACAATGAATATTAAAAATGATGTAGAAAATATTAAAAATTTTTTTTAGAATAATAATAATAACACTAATAATATAAACGAAAAAAATATTAACAATAATAATAATAATAATAATAATAATAATAATAATAAAACTCTCATATAACTAGCTTACATAGAAATATATCTCTAAAGGTTATAACCATACAACCAATTTCATCCAAATATATATGACTGCTAAATTCAGTCCTAAATAACTAGTCCTAAATAACTAACATGATAGAACATCGACGTACTAACAAACTGGTGAGTGTTAGTACCTCGCTAAGTGCAAATAATGCAAATAATTACTAGCTACTTGTACATACGTTTCCAGAGAGGCAAGTTAATGTCACTGACACTGTATATACTCTATATTTCGATCTCTGACTCAGAGAATAAATCACTGATGTAATAATACACATTGGTGACCAAACGCAAGATATGCCAACATTGTCTATACCTTCCAAATAATCATATGTCTATGCTGAACAAAGTCCTAAATGCATCAATGTATATTGATCAAGAAATATATGTAACTGTACTACAGAAGGGAAGTATGTATTGTAATAAGACAATATCAGTTGAGATTGGACCAATACATATTAATGGAATCATGAATGTTATAATGTGGTTATAACCATTATTAAAGGCAGATAAAAGCAGATGAAAACATCTAACAACTGGGTGACTCATAGATTACTACACTGTAAGCACTAAACAATGATGGACGGACGGTCTATCTAATAGACCTGCCCTTAAGGTGTGGTTTGATGGACAATACTTCATTCAAACCTTTCTCTCTATGGGCAGCTAGCCTACATATCCACTTCAACTCAGCTTGTTCTGTGGTATTTAACATATCCCCTAATCTCCGTCCCACTGGAATCACTTGTAGTACTTGAAACAAGAAGGTGTGTTGTCTACCTTCCCTTAAGGTATGTTTCGCCAAAGCACTATATTCCTGCTGTCTATTCAGACAATACCCATGGTCTCTGATTCTTTCCCTTAATGTTCTATTGGTTTTCCCTACATAGAACGAATAACAGTGCACACAGTGAGCTACATATATAACATTTTTGGTGTTGCAGTCACTGTTGCAGTGTATTGTCCAAAGATGGTTCGTGATGGGATGTCTGAAATAGTGTGATTCATCAATGTATCTACATTGCAGGCATCTACCACACTGACTAGTCCTCTCCAATCCTGTCCTGAGTACAGGTGTTATCATTTGATTACCACATAATATTCTCTTCAAGCTGTACATGTTGCTATAAGTAAATGATGGAGTACTTCCTACTAAATTGGCTATTCGATTATCAACAGTTAGAATATTCCAATGTCTCTCAACTGATTGTTGGATCACATTGAGTCCCTTACCAAATGGTAAGATAATACCAAGTGTGCACGCTTTGATGGTGCTGCTCAAATATGTTCCTGGACCAGTGTCTCGAGAGAAGTATGGTCTAGCTCTACTCTCTCTCAACATACTCATCTGCCTGTATGCTCTGTTTATCTCATCTAATGTATAGCCCCTAGTGCTAAGTCCTTCTTTGAGTGTAGATAGTCCTGTATTGTAGTCCTCTGTCCTGGTAGAAAGTCTTGAGACACGCATAGCTTGTCCTTTGATAATATTGTCAAAGATATGTGGATGGTGCATGCTAGATCTATGAAGGAAAGATGGTTTATAACAAGTTTTCCTATAGATCCTAGTATTTATACCATCTCCTGACTTAAAGACTGTAACGTCTAAAAAGTCTATACTAGCTAAAGACCAATCCATGGTGAATTTCAAAAATGAATTTCTCAAATTAAGTTCACTATGAAAGTTTAGGAGCTCTTCATGTGTTCCCTTCCAAAGAAAAAAGAGATCATCTACAAATCTCTTGTAGAAATAAATATGTGGATCTCTGATGATGTGGGTATCCTCAAAGGTCGCCATGACTAAGTTAGCATAGCTGTTGGCACAGCTAGTGCCCATGGCGACCCCTTTTGTTTGTTTATAGTAAACCCCATCATAGAGGAAAACGTTGTTTTCAAGAACCAGCTCCATCAACAATAGTATAAGATCAATCTTACTAGTGGAGAAGTCAGAATTTCTTACTAGATATAACTGCAAAAAATGTATACCTTCATTGTTGGTGTACAGGTAAATAAGGGCTTCACGTCCATTGTAACTAGGATAATACCACTTATCTCATTGGGTTCTAAGCCAATAGAAGCAATATACAGTTCCCTTAGGAACTGCTCAGTGTCTTGCAAGATACATCTGGATGACCTAACAACCTCTTTAAGTTCTTTATCTAGAAAGATGGAAATAGGCTCAGTGAGCCAACCTGAGCCTGCAACAATAGGTCTAAATTCAGGTTCAATCAAATTCTTGTGTATCTTGGGTAGCCCTGAAATAGTGGGAATTAATGGAAACTGTACTTGCATGTATGTATATACTTCCTCCAAAAGACTTCCTGTCTGCTTGCATTCAAACAGCGTCCTATCTATTGCCTCTTTCATATCATAGACACAATCAATAGTAATTTGCCTATATGCATCTGTATTGAGCATTTTACACATCTCTGAATGGTAATACTGTGTGTCTAATACCACAATAGGACCTCCTTTATCAGCAGGCCTTATTGTAATACTGGAATTATTCCTTAAATTTTGCAATGCCTCATTTTGGGACTTAGTTAAATTGCTATCCAGATCATTGAACTGTAAACCTGAGGAGTTGTATAAATCCTTCTCAACAGCTTTAATGAATATGTCTACATTACTATTCATTGGTGGTGTATATGTGCTCTTTTTCTTAAGTGGCTGACTAACATTCTCACTGCCATTATTAAAGAGCAGCTTTAAACAGATATTTCTGGCAAAGAGCCTCAAGGCTATGACAAGTTGGCTAATGTCAATCTTGGTGGTAGGGATGAAAGACATTCCTTTATTCAGTACTTCAATCTCTGATGTAGATAGTGAATAACTGGATATGTTGTGCACTAAATGACTCAGTTCCAAAAATTCTGCAGTGTTTGTTGCTGCCCTAAAGGGGGGTCTTTCCTCTTCGCCCCTCTTATATTGTCGTTCTCTATCGACCTCTTCCTGTTTAGTCTGATGGGAAAAGGAATGTCAGTAGGGTTGTGTATCTCAACCCTATCAAGCTGGATTTTCCGTCTGACAGCTCCAGCCAGGGTATTATTGTTGGTCAAAGAAGACAAATTAGTTGTAGATGGTTTTATTATTATTATTATTATTATTATTATTATTATTATTATCATTGTTAATATTTTTTTCGTTTATATTATTAGTGTTATTATTATTATTCTAAAAAAATTTTTAATATTTTCTACATCATTTTTAATATTCATTGTTTATATTATGTTATTTTTTATCTGTTTTCAAGTGTTGCATCTATGGGATTTCTTAGAAGCGTTGCTTTCATATACACTTTATCTTTATTTATTATATATTTGCTGCGCTTCTTATGTCTATGGGAAGTGTCCCATGCATGCGCTTATTCAGCTAAGTTGTCGCTTTTATTTATTTTTTATATGTCTTTGTACATATAATTTATATATTATTATATTTATGCTTTATTACTCTAAGCATGTGATGCTCCTGAAGTGAGCTACTGGTGTTGAAGCTGTCACTTTAAATGCAAATAGCAGGTTTGCTGACAAGCTTGAGTGGAAGTCACATGTATTAGTACCATGTTTAGGATTGGATGAAAGTCTGTTTTAAAATATTCCTAACATATTTAAACTGTTTTAAACTAATTATATCTGTTTGTCTGAAGAAGCAGGTGGAGTGCCTCTTGGCTCTAAATAAAATTGTTATATTTTATTATTTCGCTACTGTTTGGATGTGTGTTATACCTTTGTTGAGTACGAGGATTGGACGAAGGTTGTGTTTCAGTTAACGTTTGGAACTTTGAACATTTGCAGGATTATTTCCAGGAGTCTTTGAGCGTATTTGGCTGAACTACCATAATTTGAACAATATATCTTTGTTTGTTCGTCAACTTGCTTGTGGGAGTTTATATAACGCAGATACTGTTCTGCTTTGGAACGTCAGCTTGTTTTTGGGTAGCTGGCGAAGTTACGTTGAAGCAGTTTGGTGAGTGAAAGAGCTCTTGTAGTCGAGTACTAATCTTAGTGCTGAATTAACTGCTACAGACCTTTTAATATTACGGCTCGTGTTTGGTGCCATAGCTTTGTTACACAGCACAACACCCTCTTGACTTTACAACAGCATACCAGCAGTTATCATATTGTTTCTTAGCTCCAGGGGTGTTTCTTTGCATTTTTGTTCTACGTTAGGGTGGTTTATATAATTCATAAGGGAATGGAAGGAGCTGAGAATCGGCCTAGTGCGACAGGCAGCATTAATTCATTTGGTACTAGGTTTATGAACTTTATGGAGGACAAAGGGAATCCCTTGGCTAACTTTGATGGCAAAGTGGACGCTGGTAGTGTTGAGACCTCCTTATCTGATGAAGTGTTGATTAAATCAATCAAAAGAGACTTAGAGAATGATCTTTATAAGCTCGTACGCCTCCAAGCACAGAGGCATCATATGGAGGCATCCCTTGCTAAAGACATTGTTCCAAGAGGACTGCGCGTCCTCAACATGCCCACCTATGGCAATCTGTATCCAGCATTGTTACGTAAATGGCAACAAATAAATTTAGATGCTAGTAGGGCATATATGCATCTATTAATAGATTTCTTTATGCCTATTGAAGCAGAATGTAAAAGCAGTATAATCAACCATCAAGAACGCCTGGTAACGGCCATGGGTGAAGGTTCCTCAGATCTATATGTACATGATTTACTAGAGCGTATTGGTCGATATGAGGCCAATTTGTTGAACACCAAACGCAACAAAATGAGCAGAGACATGAAGGATTTTGCTCAACAACATGTCTTTGTGTGGCCTCGAGCTGTAGCTCCAAGAGGGGATCATCGGGGGCCAGCTAGGAGATCTGAGGGACCACCAGTGAGAGGATTGGCATTGATTAACAACAATAGCAATAATGAATCTCTAATTGCTATACATCCAGTAAATGTTGCCACTACTGAGGTCACTACTAACCCCACCAGAGGTGATTGTCATCCACCCAGTTTAGGTATGGAGAGTGCCAGCACAGTTAATTCAGGCAATAATGGCGACAATGCATCAGGCTTAGAGGATGCGATTGAGTCACCTATTGAGAGTCGTACCTCCTCGCTATACACCACGCCCAATGAAGGAGGAGAAGTGACTGTGCCATCTACAACTAATTTGTCTTCTTTGACCAACAATAATACCCTGGCTGGAGCTGTCAGACGGAAAATCCAGCTTGATAGGGTTGAGATACACAACCCTACTGACATTCCTTTTCCCATCAGACTAAACAGGAAGAGGTCAATAGAGAACGACAATATAAGAGGGGCGAAGAGGAAAGACCCCCCTTTAGGGCAGCAACAAACACTGCAGAATTTTTGGAACTGAGTCATTTAGTGCACAACATATCCAGTTATTCACTATCTACATCAGAGATTGAAGTACTGAATAAAGGAATGTCTTTCATCCCTACCACCAAGATTGACATTAGCCAACTTGTCATAGCCTTGAGGCTCTTTGCCAGAAATATCTGTTTAAAGCTGCTCTTTAATAATGGCAGTGAGAATGTTAGTCAGCCACTTAAGAAAAAGAGCACATATACACCACCAATGAATAGTAATGTAGACATATTCATTAAAGCTGTTGAGAAGGATTTATACAACTCCTCAGGTTTACAGTTCAATGATCTGGACAGCAATTTAACTAAGTCCCAAAATGAGGCATTGCAAAATTTAAGGAATAATTCCAGTATTACAATAAGGCCTGCTGATAAAGGAGGTCCTATTGTGGTATTAGACACACAGTATTATCATTCAGAGATGTGTAAAATGCTCAATACAGATGCATATAGGCAAATTACTATTGATTGTGTCTATGATATGAAAGAGGCAATAGATAGGACGCTGTTTGAATGCAAGCAGACAGGAAGTCTTTTGGAGGAAGTATATACATACATGCAAGTACAGTTTCCATTAATTCCCACTATTTCAGGGCTACCCAAGATACACAAGAATTTGATTGAACCTGAATTTAGACCTATTGTTGCAGGCTCAGGTTGGCTCACTGAGCCTATTTCCATCTTTCTAGATAAAGAACTTAAAGAGGTTGTTAGGTCATCCAGATGTATCTTGCAAGACACTGAGCAGTTTTTAAGGGAACTGTATATTGCTTCCATTGGCTTAGAACCCAATGAGATAAGTGATGTTATCCTAGTTACAATGGACGTGAAGTCCTTATTTACCTGTATACCGAACAATGAAGGTATACATTTTTTGCAGTTATATCTAGTAAGAAATTCTGACTTCTCCACTAGTAAGATTGATCTTATACTATTGTTGATGGAGCTGGTTCTTGAAAACAACGTTTTCCTCTATGATGGGGTTTACTATAAACAAACAAAAGGGGTCGCCATGGGCACTAGCTGTGCCAACAGCTATGCTAACTTAGTCATGGCGACCTTTGAGGATACCCACATCATCAGAGATCCACATATTTATTTCTACAAGAGATTTGTAGATGATCTCTTTTTTCTTTGGAAGGGAACACATGAAGAGCTCCTAAACTTTCATAGTGAACTTAATTTGAGAAATTCATTTTTGAAATTCACCATGGATTGGTCTTTAGCTAGTATAGACTTTTTAGACGTTACAGTCTTTAAGTCAGGAGATGGTATAAATACTAGGATCTTTAGGAAAACTTGCTATAAACCATCTTTCCTTCATAGATCTAGCATGCACCATCCACATATCTTTGACAATATTATCAAAGGACAAGCTATGCGTGTTTCAAGACTTTCTACCAGGACAGAGGACTATAATATAGGATTATCTACACTCAAAGAAGGACTTAGCACCAGGGGCTATACATTAGATGAGATAGACAGAGTATATAGGCAGATGAGCACATTGAGAGAGAGTAGAGCTAGACCATACTTCTCTCAGGACACTGGCCTAGGAACATATTCGAATAGTACCATCAAAGCACGTACACTTGATATTATCCTACCTTTTGGTAAGGGACTCAATGTGATCCAACAATCAGTTGAGAGACACTGGAATATACTAACTGTTGATAATCGCATAGCCAATTTAGTAGGAAGTATTCCATCATTTACTTATAGCAACATGTACAGCTTGAAGAGAATATTATGTGGTAATCAAATGATAACACCTGTACTCAGGACAGGATTGGAGAGGACTAGTCAGTGTGGTAGATGCCTGCAATGTAGATACATTGATGAATCACACTATTTCAGACATCCCATCACGAACCATCTTTGGACAATACACTGCAACAGTGACTGCAACAGCAAAAATGTTATATATGTAGCTCACTGTGTGCACTGTTATTCGTTCTATGTAGGGAAAACCAATAGAACATTAAGGGAAAGAATCAGAGACCATGGGTATTGTCTGAATAGACAGCAGGAATATAGTGCTTTGGCGAAACATACCTTAAGGGAAGGTAGACAACACACCTTCTTGTTTCAAGTACTACAAGTGATTCCAGTGGGACGGAGATTAGGGGATATGTTAAATACCACAGAACAAGCTGAGTTGAAGTGGATATGTAGGCTAGCTGCCCATAGAGAGAAAGGTTTGAATGAAGTATTGTCCATCAAACCACACCTTAAGGGCAGGTCTATTAGATAGACCGTCCGTCCATCATTGTTTAGTGCTTACAGTGTAGTAATCTATGAGTCACCCAGTTGTTAGATGTTTTCATCTGCTTTTATCTGCCTTTAATAATGGTTATAACCACATTATAACATTCATGATTCCATTAATATGTATTGGTCCAATCTCAACTGATATTGTCTTATTACAATACATACTTCCCTTCTGTAGTACAGTTACATATATTTCTTGATCAATATACATTGATGCATTTAGGACTTTGTTCAGCATAGACATATGATTATTTGGAAGGTATAGACAATGTTGGCATATCTTGCGTTTGGTCACCAATGTGTATTATTACATCAGTGATTTATTCTCTGAGTCAGAGATCGAAATATAGAGTATAAACAGTGTCAGTGACATTAACTTGCCTCTCTGGAAACGTATGTACAAGTAGCTAGTAATTATTTGCATTATTTGCACTTAGCGAGGTACTAACACTCACCAGTTTGTTAGTACGTCGATGTTCTATCATGTTAGTTATTTAGGACTAGTTATTTAGGACTGAATTTAGCAGTCATATATATTTGGATGAAATTGGTTGTATGGTTATAACCTTTAGAGATATATTTCTATGTAAGCTAGTTATATGAGAGTTTTATTATTATTATTATTATTATTATTATTATTATTATTATTATTGTTAATATTTTTTTCGTTTATATTATTAGTGTTATTATTATTATTCTAAAAAAAAAAAAAAAAAAAAAAAATTTTAATATTTTCTACATCATTTTTAATATTCATTGTTTATATTATGTTATTTTTTATCTGTTTTCAAGTGTTGCATCTATGGGATTTCTTAGAAGCGTTGCTTTCATATACACTTTATCTTTATTTATTATATATTTGCTGCGCTTCTTATGTCTATGGGAAGTGTCCCATGCATGCGCTTATTCAGCTAAGTTGTCGCTTTTATTTATTTTTTATATGTCTTTGTACATATAATTTATATATTATTACATTCATGCTTTATTACTCTAAGCATGTGATGCTCCTGAAGTGAGCTACTGGTGTTGAAGCTGTCACTTTAAATGCAAATAGCAGGTTTGCTGACAAGCTTGAGTGGAAGTCACATGTATTAGTACCATGTTTAGGATTGGATGAAAGTCTGTTTTAAAATATTCCTAACATATTTAAACTGTTTTAAACTAATTATATCTGTTTGTCTGAAGAAGCAGGTGGAGTGCCTGCGAAATTGTTATATTTTATTATTTCGGCTACTGTTTGGATGTGTGTTATACCTTTTGTTGAGTACGAGGATTGGACCGAAGGGTTGTGTTTCAGTTAACGTTTGGAACTTTGAACATTTGCAGCGGATTATTTCCAGGAGTCTTTTGGAGCCGGTATTTGGCTGAACTACCATAATTTGAACAATATATCTTTGTTTGTTCGTCAACTTGCTTGTGGGAGTTCGTTATATAACGCAGATACTGTTCTGCTTTGGAACGTTCGTCAGCTTGTTTTCTGGAAGCTGGTGAAGTTACGCTGAAGCAGTTTGGTGAGTGAAAGAGCTCTTTGTAGTCGCAGTACTAATCTTAGTGCTGAATTAACTGCTACAGACCTTTTAATATTACGGCTACGTGTTTGGTGCCATAGCTTTGTTACACAGCACCCCAACACCCTCTTGACTTTTACAACAGCATACCAGCAGTTATCATATTGTTTCTTAGCTCCAGGGTGTGTTTCTCTGCATATTTTTGGTCTACGTTAGGGTGGTTTATATAATATATATATATATATATATATATATATATATATATATATATATATATATATATATATGTGTGTGTGTGTGTGTGTGTGTGTGTGTGTGTGTGTGTGTGTGTATTGATATGTGTGATGTTCCCTCACACATATCGTGCAGCACTGTCATTCAACAATTGGGGACATGTATTTATATAAATATGTGTGTGTGTTTGCATATATGTAAATATACATGTATGTATATATATATATATATATATATATATATATATATATATATATATACACACACACACACACACACACACACACACACACACACACACACATATATGTGTAGATATATATTATGAGTTGTATATATATATATATATATATATATATATATATATATATATATGTGTGTGTGTGTGTGTGTGTGTGTGTCTGTATATCTGTAGACATATATATATATATATATATATATATATATATATATATATATATATATATATATAGGGTACATTCAAACATCAAGTCCATGCTCCCTAACTCTCCTTCCTCCACAGCTGCACTGTTCTGCCTTGCTGCAACACAGACAGGTGTCACATGTGGACACAGCCTAACAATGAGGGGTATATATAGGGACAGATTGCAGGTAAGCCTATTACATACCTATGGCATTTGTGGATGCCACATTACACATTAACATGACTGTCCTGCAAGTGGTGGGCTCTGAAACTCACATTCCCATCATAATGGCATTACTTTCACCACCAGCTGTTGGCCACATTAATATACATGTCTTGCAGTACACAACAGACACTATGATGGCTTATATCTTGTCAGTCAGTGCTGATCTGCAGTTGACAGGTATGGCCCACTGCCCACAGGGAGAGACACTATTGTCCATAGCAGTTGTTCAGCTGGACATCATTACAACAACAACACCTGATGGCACATATAAAAAATTGCACATAATCTATCCCATTATTATGGACCAAGTACTACATTCAGTTACATGCATATATGCTTCACATACCTGTTTTGTGCATGTCGTCTCTTCTGGATACAGTTTGCTGTGTCCCCTTGGTCAACCTGGGATGTCTGTAGGTTCAGTTACTGAACTACTTTATATTTACTGGATGGATGGATGTGTGTTTGTTTGTTTATTAGTTTGTTTGTTTGTTTGTTTGTTTGTTTGTTTGTTTGTTTGTTTCTCTCTCTCTGTCTCTCTCCACTACATGAATTGAGCTGCTTTGAGTAGATCACAGCATGGATTTTGTCGGTGATGCACATGATCAGGTGATGGCCGCTGCATGAATCATTGTCCCTACTTGCTACCTGCATGCAGCCTGCTATGTAGTACTTTCAATTACCACTGTCATGGCAACCCACTACTATAAATTCCTAAATCATGTTCAGTTACCTTTCCTGTATGGAGGACATAATTCCTGTGTGTGGCCAGCAGTGTTACAGACAGCAGGTAGCAATACCTCATACAAGAGGACTTGCAGACACAGGCCAGCTACATATTTGTATAAGGTTCCAGACCTACATACATTGTGAGTAGTGTTGTTATATGCATTGTATACCACTAGCGTTACAGGGTTTGTGTATACATACTAGTTTAGCATGGAATGCAGTCTGTCTGCATAGCTCTCAAATGTGAGCCTATCCACATGATGGACAGAAGATTGGCTGATATGTTTTGTCTGTCCACCTCACAGATTTTGTCTCAGATATATCACTGGCATTCTGTCTGTTGAGTGCTATCAGTACATGGCTACATCCATTTGTGTTTCTGACTTTATTTTCCTGACTAAGGGTATGTTGCAACCAGTCCTGTAACACCAGCAACTTTCTCAGTGTATAACAACAATATTGCAAATATGGCCCTCTGTTCCAGCCTCTGTCCTCCACCTATATACCAGGCTTTGTCCATATGTCATGCAGTAAGAGGTTAAGTAGTGGCCTATGATTATGTTGTGCTTCCATTCCTGCCATCAGTCCAGTGATGTTGTGGTCCCCACACATATTGTGGGGTAGGGTCCATATATATGTGAGCTACAGCTGGACAAAATGTGTGTGCCCTTGTGCAGTCCAGAGTGTATGTAACACTGTTATATGCCCCTGTAAGTCATTCTATGAGGGAGGGAAGGATATGCACCATATATAACCTAGGCTGTTACAACATGTGAGGGATATCAGTAGTAAGACACCTTAAGGTATATGGCTGTACATTTTCATACATTTCACCTTGGGAACATTGGTGGGCTAGTGCTTACTGTCATACAGACTGTTCTGTTTTTCAGTGTGATAGTGATGTTTTCAGTTAAACATTGTTATGTAACAGATACATCTTCATTGTGACAACTTAATTCTTTTCCCCCTAGGGGTTGAGTGCAGAGTGTAATTGGAGGCTGCTGAACTACATCTGCATTGCTTACTGTTGATCGATTGTTATCTTCTGGCCCAGTGTTTCTTTACTGTTGTACTACTTGAAGGCCTTGGCCTGGACAGCAACATAAGTTATGCTTTAGGATTACTGTATAAAATTATTGGCTTGAGAGTTGCATTACTTAGTTAGTATGTATTTCAAACACTTAACAGCTATATGACATGGCATATACAACTGTAATAGTACACAAATAAACGTTTCTTTTGTATGCAAACCTGTGTGTGATGTCATATCCTTTGACTTCTCTGTGGGTATATGTTTAATGCAATAATTGTCTTTTGTATGAGAGAATCATACACTTTCCATTGTAAAAGGTGGCAACTGTAGGAATACTGGCTGTTCAATATACTGTGCACCCCCTAAATATGTATCTTCCTATACATATCTATATGTAGTAATATATGTATATGTGTGTGTATGTGAATATATATATATATATATATATATATATATATATATATATATATATATATATATATATGTGTGTGTGTGTGTGTGTGTGTGTGTGTGTGTGTGTGTGTGTGTGTGTGTATATATGTATCATTGGAATGTTTACTGCTTCCACAATGCACATTCCCTATGGTAGCCAGACTGTACTGCATGATATGTTACTGATACCATCCTGACATCTCACAGGTGGAATGGATTACTGTTAACTTATTGTGGCTATGTTGTGTAGGGTCCTGGGTATGGGACTTGCAAGTGTTAGTACTGTGTTGCAAGGCAGATCTGTTTGGCTGTGGGGGAGGGATGATATCATTAATTACAAGAGGTACTTAGATTGGGTCCTCTCACCCCCATTAACGGTGCCTTTGGTCATATATGTATTTGCTGTGTTCTCTTATATATCTATCTATCTATATATATATATATATATATATATATATATATATATATATATATATATATATATATATATATATATATATATATATATATATATATATATATATATATATATATATATATGTTTACATATATATATATTTAGGTACTAGGCTATTGGCCCTAGGGCCTATATAAGCCTAGCCAAAAAGATATCCTGTCTTTCGACACCCAAGGAAATTATTTTCCTGTGCCCCTGTCAAGCAGAGCCACAGAAGTGATCCCAGGGTGGATTTCCTATTTCCCATCCAATCATGAAGACTTTTTTCTGAAGAGTGCTAATGAGAAGCTCTGTTTGACATAGCTAGGTAGTCTGTTCCAGTGTATGGGAAGTGTCTTGGACAGGAATCTATCCCTCCAGCATGTTCTGTTTATTGTGGTGACAAGGTTTAAGTCCCTATAGCGTGTAGCTCGGAGGGATTGGGATTTCTTTAAGTGGAGCATGTCCAACAGCTCTGGGTTTGACATAGCTTTGTATGTTAGGCAGAGATCGCCTCTGAGTAGGCGATATGCGACAGAGTAAAGCAGGAGTGTTTTGAGACGGTCTGCAAAGGGCATTTGTTTGAGGCCAGTAATCCTCTTTGTGAGGTATTTCTGCAGCCTTTCCAGTTGTTGTAGATGTCTTGTGAGGTACATACCAAAAGGGGCATTGTACTCTATAATGGGTCCAATGAGTGATGAGTAGAGGGGAACAATGACCTCATATTGTCTGGATGAGAAACTTTGTGTGATGAGGTGTGCCATGTAGAAGGATTTCCTGACCACTATGGCGATGTGGTTATCAAAGGAGAGACTACTGCCCACCTGTGTCCCAAGGTCTCATATCACACTTTCAGTGTTAATTAGACTACCACCTATGTGGTAGTTCATGGGTACAGAGTTTTTACCAAAAGGGATGACAATGCACTTTTTGGCATTGAGCTTGAGGCCATGGCTTTGACACCAGGCATCTGTCTCAGTGAGGACCTTTTGTAGGATGTCCACATCATTAAGAGTTTCGATTATGGCTCCTAGTGTGCAATCATCTGCAAACTTAGTTAGCTAAATACCTTCTGTGTTAGCCTGTATTTCAGAGAAGTACATACCAAACAGGACAGGACCCAGGACTGAACCCTGTGGTACTCCACTTGTCACTGTTCTAAAGCTGGATTTGGTGTCTGCTACTTTCACAGTGTGGGTTCTGTCAGTAAGCAAGTTGGCAACCCATCTTGTGACACAGGGATTTATACCTAGTTTAGTGAGTTTATCTATAATTCCAAAGTGGGGGATGGTGTTGAAAGCCTTGGCAAGATCTAGATAGGCTGTGTGAACCACCTTACCCTCATCTATGGCTTTGGTGACTGCTTCAAAGAAGTCTATCAGGTTTAGGAGACATGATCTGCCTTTTACAAACCTGAACTCTGTGGGGTCCAGAGTTTGGAGATTACCAATGTCTTCGTTATTGAGTTCTATGATGATACATTCCATGGCCTTGCAGACCAGGCTCGTCAGGCTAATAGGGCGGTAGTTCCTGGGGTCTGTCATGGCTCCCCCTTTGTGGAGTGGGATAACCATCACAGTGCGCCATTCAATGGGACAAAGCCTGAGGTGAGACTATGATTGAACATGGTACTTAGGTGGGATGCCAGTTCATTCTGTAGTTCATGTAGAATGCAGCCTGGGATGTTGTCAGGCCTCATGGATGCTGTGTTCTTGGCTTTGGAGAGTGAGGTTTTTACCTGTGCAGCCGTGATTACAGAAACTTTGCATTCTTCCGGTATAGAGATGGGCCCTTTAGGGGGGTGTGAGGGGGGTAAAGTTAGCACTGAACCTAACTGCCAGGATGTTGGCAATATCAGTTGGCTCTGTGTATTTAGTGGCATTGTGCTGTAACTCAGAGCAGATCTGAGTGTTGCCATTGAGATTCTTGACATAGCTATAGAATTCTTTGTGGTTGTCTTTAGAATCAGTGGCGATTTTGTTTTCATAACTAGCTTTGGAGGATTTTATGAGGGATCTCAGCTTCTTACGGAGTCTGACCGGGGAGTTCCTCCAATCATGGGATTTTACTCTTTTTCGCAACTGTTCTTTCTTCTGTTGTAGAGTTTGTTTATGGCAGAAGACCAGCAGATTGGCTTCATTTTTTTTGGAGGATAGCATATTGGTTCTGTTAGGGATAGCATGATCCATGCACTCGTGTAGGTGCTTATAAAGTGTATTTGTGTAGGATTCAGCAGTCATACCTCTATTGTCCATCTGCATGTGTGTCGTGAAGTTTGCCACTTCTGTCTTAAGAAACGTAAAGTTGGTTTTAGAGACATTTTTTACAGTTGATTCCCTAATGGGGGTGGGGGTGGGATGTGGATGTCTAGGGTGATTAGCTTGTGGTCGGATCTGACCAACGAGGAATTGACCTCTGGTGGGGAACACTGGTCACCCATGTTGGTATATACATACATATATATCCACTGATGTGTGTGTGTGTGTGTGTGTGTGTGTGTGTGTGTGTGTGTGTGTGTATATATATATATATATATATATATATATATATATATATATATATATATATATGTGTGTGTGTGTGTGTGTGTGTGTGTGTGTGTGTGTGTGTGTATGTGTGTGTGTGTGAGGGGGGCTTCGCAGGGTCGCACAACATTGGGGAGGGGGGCAAATCTGCTTGTCGACCAAATGAACTGTCGACCAAATGAGTGTCGATCATATGGCCTGTCGACCATCTCAGGTAGACTCATATATATATATATATATATATATATATATATATATATATATATATATATATATATATATATATATATATATTAACTTCATAATCTCGAAATACTGAAACATCAAATTTCAGTATCTCGAAACTATGAAACCGAATCCACAAAACAGTGAAACTACAAAACCCCAAGCCCAAAACCACGAAATTCAAAACACATACACTACAACATGCATACACCACAACACCCACATCACAACATAAAGAAACAAAAACTACACACATACACAACTCATACACACATAAGCAGGGGGCAAGCCCCCCCTGCACCCCCTAATTATATATACTAACTCCAAGATCGCACTAACAGGAAACAAAAGCAAATTCACACACGCACATTCTCCAGTCCCTCACACACACATCAAACATATCAGCACACTAAAACACACTCTAACCCCCACTCAAATCCCTTACAAAACACTCACTTACCTGACAAAACACCTAGATCCACACACAGCACCAGGCACCATAAACACACAATCCCAGACATCACGTAGCATAAGGCCATAAACACGAATTTGAGACATTTGAATTCGCGATTATGAGCTTTCACTATTTTAAACATTCAGGTTTATAGTCTTGAGATACTGAAATTTGACATTTCAGGATTTTGAGATTATAAACGGCTCCTATATATATATATATATATATATATATATATATATATATATATATATATATATATATATATATATATGCACATATACACATACATCCACATATATAAATATATAAATACATTTCCTGTACTGTTGAATGACTGTGCTGGATGATATGTTTGTGAAAACAGCAGTGCTATGTATATCTGATATGGCTTAGTGGTAAATCGCTGTGGTGTGCAGGGTCCTGGGTTTAAGACTTGCAACGGCTGTTTATTTTGTTGCTGGGCAGAACAAGGGCTGTTGGATACAGAATTATTAAGGCACTTTTAAGCAGTTGTAAGCTGGTTTACGTGGGTTTGTGTGGTGGTAAGCAATGCTAACATCCGGTTAAATATTTTTACACTCAGTTAGCCTCTAAATTGCTTATCCTGTGTAGGCATTGCTTACCCCTGCACAAACAGGATTAAACCCGCTTACTGCTGCTTAAAAGTGCTTACTCCCACTTACCCCCACACTAATTTCTTAAAAAGAAAAGAAAAATGGTTGATAGGGAAGTGGTGAAAAAGGGGCACAACGAGGGAAAACAGTAGAGAAAATAGCTAGGGATGTGCAGGACAGGTGTAGGGAAGGTCCACAGCTGCCCATTTCTTCTACAGCAACAGTTGTGCATATACACTGATTTGGAGAAAAATTTGGACACTCATACCCCTGAGAGAAGGGTGAGGACATCAATAATATGTTGTGACGCCAATTAGGCCAGATTACATGTGTCTGGTGGACATGTGTGTGAAATGGACAGCTATGTAGGGGACAAGATTTTTTTTTTTGGGGGGGACAGATTGCCCTTTTTTTTTAAGGTTAGAGTGGGGTGGTGGGTAGGGATAGTAGGTATACTTGGGGAGGTGGGTCGGGTAGGATGATAGACAAGATAGCATACAGGGGCAGTAGATGACACGTGGGGGTAAACACTTTGGATGGGGAGGGATGTTTGGAAGTCAGAAGACCATGAGCCTCCAAATGGAAACAGTGGGACTGAGGTCCCCACCCATGGGCAGTCACCACTGCATCTTCATGGCCTTGAAGGTGGCTGTGCTGGGGGAATGGGTAGGGGGGCAGGCTGACCCTGTAGATGCACCATGTGGCCCTCAAGCTGACATAGCTGATCTCCGAACTCCCTGCAGAGCTCGCTATACACCAGACACTGGACCTGATGACGGTGACAGTTTCCTGTCTGCGCCCACTCCCATCCCCTGAGGCAGTTCCACCCAAAGGTGGTGCAGGACCAGCGGACCTGGAAGACCCAGGGTCAGCCCCAGACATGCTGGTGCCCGGTGCCATGGCCAGATAAGGTGGGAGACGTGTGTCCACTGGGACTGGCCTTCCCAAACATGCTACAGTGTTTCCATTTTAAAACATATGTGGGTTAGTAATAGTTAACACATTCCAGGATTAGGTATAACAGCATGCATAGATATTCCCATTAACCTAAAACACCAGATATGGAACAGTTGCATAGCAAACAGAACACTTGCATATATGGAACCACAATAGTCATTAAAACAGCATGCAGGTACATTGATGGCAGCTTGCCACCAATGTGGGAGTCTTTCAACATGGCACATGCCTAGAAATAATTTTCAATATTTATCAAACAATAAGACATATGTCCCAACAGTAGATTTAATTGTACACATACCCATTGAGTTGTGTATTTAGATTATTGTTGCAGATATGGTGGGGGGGGGAGAAAGATGTCAATTAACAACTTATATATCCACGTAGTTCTCAATACTTTCTTAGTCACTGCTGTAAGCTGTACCTTACAGGTATTATTAGACTACCCTATGGCCTTAGTTTGGACAGTGGTATGTTTCTAGACAACTATATACATGAACTGTGTTTTACCTGCAGTATACACCTCTTACCTGGTACACCTGTGGAGGTATTGTTTGCTGACACTACCTGACTGTTTCTACGAATATTCCCAGATTCCAGGTTGATGTTATGCACATACCTCTCAATCTCTTATTGGACACACTCTGGGCAAGACTTGACAACATACAGATGAATCTGGGACATATTTTGACAATTGCCCTCGTAAATTTTTGTTGAGTTGCTACAATGACAGGTTTGTTTTCATTTACATTTTCTGAATATTTACAGGTCTGACAGTCAGTTATATATCAATAAATGCTGCCTAAATGCCAGAGATCATCATACTGATTTGCCATGGGACAGAGTAACAGGCAGTGGTTATGGGCCAATTATCTGGACATTCTGGAGAAATCTGTACAGTTGGGTATGATTCTGCGTACAGCTTACTACCACTCCCAGGATTCGAACCATGGCTGTGCCTGCTAAAAATAAAATAATGTACATTACACTTGAGTGTGCTACTTAGATATTGCTGTGTACCTTTTCTCTGATGTCTGTCTATAAATCTCCCGTGGTTCTACAATCTGACCTTGTAATTACAACACTCTTATACAGGGATTCATAGACAGTTTTATTATGTAGCACAGTGTGGATGACAGTGATGAGTAATACATTATTATTCAGAGAAACTGCAACACTAACAATGCCATATAATACCAGACTAAACAGTACCAGTCCAGGATTTCAATCTTTTATTTCCAGGCACAGTTTTCTTATCAGACAGACCTGTGAATGGAATGTTTATTAACACTACCCGAATGTTGCCACACATATTACCAGATTCAACATTATTATTATGCACATACGTCTCACTGGGTTCCTATCACGTGGTTGAACTTTTAGAAGTTCGAACCACATATGACCGAGACCATATGTTCTAATTTGTAAAAGTTTGAGCATGTGAATGGAAATCTCCATAAGCAGAGGTTTCCATTCACTTCAATGTGGTGCAGTCTCGGAGTTGGTATATTTAAGTAGTGGGAGGTGTGGGGGGTGCAGGGGGACTTGCCCCCCTGCATACAGCAATTTACTTTTTTGTCCATTGTATTTTTATTTTTTTTATCGGTAGTTGAAGTTCTGTAACTTCGAACTTAATTGTTCGACCATTTGGTGTTCAGAGTTACGGAACTTCGACTATCTGATATAGACCCATCTCACTCTGTTACTTCACACACTCTGGTCATAGATTTACAACAAGGGGGTAGAGATGGGACATACTTTGCATATTACTCTCATACCATTTTGGTGAGTTGCTAAAAAAACAGGTTTGTTCTTATAAATATATTTATGTTATGATGTCTGACAATTAGTTGTATGTCATTATTTGCTGCCTAAACTTCTGGGATCATCCCGCTGATTTGCCAGGGGGACAGGGTGACAGGCAGGAAAATTAAGTGAATTATCTGAACTTTCTGACAATATCTGTACAGCTGAGGAGTATGATTCTGCATACAGCTTACTACCACTCCTAGGATTCAAACCATGGCTGTGTGTGCTAAAAATACACCAGTTCACATCTCAGTTGAGTGTGCTATTTGGATTATGTTGCGTATTTTTTAAATGTTTTCTGTCTAAGCCTCTCTCAGTTGTACAATATGACCTTGTGATTACAACAGTTGTATACAGACATTCCTGCACATTTTATTTATATAGCACAGTGTGGGTAACAGTGCTTAATACAACAGTACTATTAAGAGAATTCAACACTACATTACCATATGATACCAGAGTAAACACAAGGAGTCTAGCAGTTAGACTTTTATTGCCAGGCTGTTACCTTTTTATTTACATACAACCTATATGAGACTCTTCCTGCCATAATGTCTGGTTTATTCAGTACATCCCATACACAATACAGGTTTTATACTGGCAATTAACTTTCTAATACTTTTAGATTTATTTATTTCTTATGACAGTACTAACCTGCCTCGCGACACAGCCTCTGTAGCCTACAGGCATGGGCTTCCTGATTCACAGCCCACTCTGCTGCCACTGTCAAAGACATAAGGGGAACCTTTAGCCATGCCTATTCATAATATACATGAGCTGGCAATTATTAAATAGGTAGTTTAATGAGTACTTACACACTGCTGGGACATCACCCCTCTGCCTCCAAGAGCTCCCTCTTCCTCCGTTTCAAGTCGGTATAGTGATGCCTGCCCTGCTCACCAGTTCGAGGGATGCCAGTGGCACTGAACAGGTCACAGGCGAGACAGTCACAGGCTTCCACTTTATATTGGGAACCCTGGTACTGGCCCTGCAGCAGTTTCTCTTCATGGTCTTTTATGAGGAGTCCTGCCATTACTTTGGACTCCTGGATGCCCCAGCACTGTGCTTGGAAGCGCAATTCTTCTCCGACACCAGCCATAGTGCCTACAGAAAGAAGCTGCAGCCAGTTTTGAGATGTATTCCTGCCTGTGGGGATTAAATAGGGCTGATTTCACACACTTTGCCATGATTGGACAATTTTGAAAATGCTAAGATATGTGCAAGCCTGCTTACCTAAGGTTGGCATTGCTTAAAGGGGTATACCAATAGGAACATCAATTTAGCTGGGGTATGCATTGCTTACACCTAGTAAGCAGAGGTGTGCAATGCTTAGCATTGCTTATTTTTAAATTTGCACACTATTTGCTGTTTGGCATTGATTTATCATTCATTACATGTTATATATTTGTTTGGTATCTGTGATTCATGTGTACGTACACTGTATGGGATACTTGTGTTAACTGGAGGATTTCACCACTTTATTACAATGACACCTCACATCTGGACTTAATGCAGTACTCCAGTTCACATATATATGTTATGTAGTAGGTTATACAACATAAAACTGTTTATAGATTCCTTTCACATGTGAATTGTGACTTTGCTATAATGAGGATTTGTTTGGGTATACCTCAGTTTTATGTACAGCTGGTTAACTGCTGTGACTATAGTGTACAGGATCTTGGGTTCAAGGCCTGTTTATTTTGTTGCTGGGCAGAACAGGGGCTGTTGGATACAGAGTGATTAAGGCACTTTTAAGCAGTTGTAAGCGGGTTTGCATAACAGTAAGCAATGCTAACTTCCGGTTAAATATGCTTACAGAGAGTTAGCTTAAAAATTGCTTAACCTGTGTGCGCATTGCTTACCCCCATGCAAACAGGCTTAAACCCACTTACTACTGTTTAAAAGTGCTTACTCCCGCTTACCCCCACACTAATTTAGAAAGAAATGAAACATGGGTCTTGGGAAAGTGGTAGATTTGACACTCTATGGATTTATCATTCATTCATTACACATTATAACTTTGTTTACTATCCCTGATTCATGTGTACATATGCTGTATGGGGCACTTGTGTTTATCTGTGGAATTTACCACATTATTACAATAGCACCTCACATCTGCACTTAATGCAGTACTCCAGGTCACAAATATATGTTATTTAGTAGGTTATACAGCAAAAAAATGTTCATATATTGCTTTCACATGGAAAATGGAATTTACTACAGTGAGGATCAAACCAGGAATGACTGCTCGCAAACTAAAAGCTCTGACCACTACACTATTGCAGTACTGCTTCAACTGACTGTATCTTGCTATTTATCTTCTTGTGCTATTTAAGCTACAGTATGCATAGCTAAACAATGGGCAAACCTGCGCACCCACTGTTAAATTTAATCTGTTTGATAAAAGAAAATTCTCTGCTATTATTTTCTCTAAAAAGGGACAAATTACACTTATTGTTGTGGACTCCTGCATGCATATGCACATTTGGAAGACATCCTAGCAACCCCCCATACCTCTCAACCTCTTCATGGAACATATCTGGACAATGCTTGACAAAATGTGGTACAGCTAGGGACATATTTTAAATATTGCTCTTATAAACTTAGGTAAGTTGCTAAAGTAACAGGATTTGCTTTAATATAACATTGCTGACAGATTTGTTGTCTGAAACTCAAATGTATGCCATTATTTAACTACTTCAATCCTGACATCATTCCAGTTTTTCCCGGGATAAATGGGGTACAGGCCAAATGTATGGGCAAAAAATCTGGACATTCTGCAAAGATCTGTACAGTTGGGAGGTATGCAACCCCCTAAGAGCATTCTCACTCATTGTAATTGCTGAATGGCAATTCTTGAGTGCAAGGGCATGTGTACACCCCCTGCACTCGTCCATGCTCCATGTCCATTTAGGAGCAGAGGCAGCGCACCTTCATTACTATGCATGGCGCGCATCCGTGCTGCTCTTAAATGGTTGTTTTTGTGCAGGAATAAACTATTCCTGCAAGGAACCTTACTGAATCCTAGGGAGAATATTATACCTGGAATCATATAATGTGTACAAAACATCAGCTAAGGTCCTAAAAAAATATATCCATGACTATATAACTCCTAAACATGAAAAAATAGCTGGAAGTGAAGCAAAAACACTATTGCATAATTGTGAACTGAATATAAATTATTTAAATCCATCATTTATAGTTCCAAATGACAGTCATTCACATCATTTGTAACTGTAGAATTCAGCTGGGAATAACATATGTTCAAAACATGCCCACTTGTTATCTAGCTCCTAGCTTTTCAATGTACATAAAAATAGCAGAAATAAAGCCAAAACGACATGTTATCAAAGCATGACGTGAGTATGTATATAGCATATGAACAAGTGTCATCTTATTCAAATCAAATAAAAATTAACTGTCAGCAAAAACAGCAGGTGAAAAATGTGTTCAAGAAACACGTTCATAAAAAACAATCAAATATATGGCATAAAGACATACCATATATCATCAAAATAACACATCAATTTCCTAAACAACTAAAAAGCAGACACTGAAGGATGGAAACTGCTCAGAACACTATAGTCTGCTGGAATAAATGTAAAAACAAACTGCAACCAGTAGGTGGTAGCAAAACAATTGGCCACCTTAAATAAATTGTATAAAAATCTAATGAAAAAATATATCTATAATAAAGCTAAATATCTACAACATTAATATAATAAAATAAATGGAATAATATAATAAACAAATTGTTTAACATCTTGTGGAAATAAATACATGAAAAATACATTAAAACCCTATACTAAAACAGAAGTAATACCATAAAAATATATAACACAAACCTAAGACACCACATATAAATAACCATAACGTATCTATACATCAATGGGTTAAAGGTCTATTGAGAAGAAAGGGTTTTAAGGAAAACTTATGATTTAACCCATTGAACTTATCAGCTTGTAACCTGATAATCCACTTAACTTCAGCATGTTTTGTAATATTCCTAATATTACCCAACCTTGGATTTCTATGAATAAGTTCTAACACCATAAAATTAAACTTATGTCTATAATAATTTTGAAAGACCTTTTTGGCTAATGCATTCGTATCATCTCCTTTCTCTATTGTGTATAGCTGTTTTCTTACTCTCTCTCTTAATGTGCGTTAGTCATGCCCACATAAAAAGCTGGACATGCCGAACAATAAGCTAAATAAATAACATCTCTTGTCTTACATTCTGCATAATGAAAAAACTCAAAAACTTTGTTCGCAGTCGGATGAATAAACTTATAATTATTAGCCATATATGGACAAAAATTACAATGCCTTCATGCAAAAGTCCCATGACTTTGTGAATCTAACTTAGTCCCAATATCTTTCTCATAGCAAAGAAGCCTTTTAAGAGATTTACTGTTTCTATAGGTGAAGCTGGGGGCTTCATCTACTACCCCTTTGAACTTATCATCTGCAACCAAAATGTTCCAGTTATTGCATATGACATCTTGAATAGCTCTATGATTAGAAGTATAAGAAATAACTATCCTTGGGCCTTTATATCTATGAGGCCTACTAATTCTATTGTCATGAGGAATGGGTCTCATGTCACTAAAAGAGGTCTACCTCTGTCCTCTCTATCAATATAACTTCCATCAAATAATGGGTCATATTCATGAGGTCTATATCCTCTCTAAAAAATCTTTCTCTAAGATTTTTAAAGTCTCTTCACAAGTGTCCAATTTACTAGTCAACCTAGATACCCTCAGACCTTGTCCTTTGGCAATGTTATAGGGGGGGATGCATACTTTGTCTATATAATAAATTGTTCTTCTTGCAAGGTTTCTTATATATCTCAGTTACACTAGAACCCCCTTCACTCCTAATTAACATATCCAAAAACTCTATCTTCTCAGTAGACCATTTACCAGTGAATCTTAAAAAATATGTAGTTGAATTTATATACTCAAAGAATTTGGCCAATTCATTCTCTGTACCTTGCCATAACAAAAAAAAAAAAAAGCATCATCCACAAATCTCTTATAGTAAGGGATGAGTTTAGAATACTTATCATTAGATAGAATATAAGTCACCTCCCAATGGGCCATAACAATATTTGCGTATGGATTAGCACATGGAGTACACATGGCTACTCCTGTCTTTTCTAAATAATATTTGTTGTTATAAAGAAATACATTGTTACTGAGAATCAACTCTAATAGTATACAAAGTAAAGAAATCATATTAGATGGTACATGCTGAGAACCTAATAGAAATTGCCTAACGTATTCTATTCCACTATCATTGGGAATTTTAGTGAAAATTGAGGTGACATCTAACATAACCAAAATAAGATTAAGTACATACATGTCAGAGAAAACATATTCAGAAAGCATAATTAGAAAATCTTGCGTGTCTCTCAAAATAGTATGAGTATCATTGACTATTGGTCTTAACTGTCTCTCTATGTATATCGAGGCTGGCTCTGTGAGCCAACCTCTACTCGAGACAATTGATCTAAGTGGTAGATTGCTTGAGTTCTTGTAAATTTTAAGGAGGCCTACAAAAGTTGGTACAATAGGTTTGTCAACTAAAAAATAGTTGTAAAGATCTAAGTCTATTTCTCTGCATAACAAGCTGTCATATAAGTCAGCATGAAAATTTTTAATTAATTCATCAAGCTTCTTATTCATCAAGGGCATATAAACCTCATTATCATCTAACATATGTGTCATCGTATAATCATATTCAGACGTATTCCTTATGACTATCACCACACCTTTATCTGCAGGTCTAATAATGATATTACCATTCTTTTGCGGTTGTCTTAAGATCTTCTGCTCATTGATAGTTAAGTTGTAAAAAAGTATTAAATTGGCTGTATCACTTAACTTTAATAGATCTCTTTCATGTGTTTTATTAAATGCTTCTAATAAGGGATAAAGTGGAGGTATAAAAACATTTGGTTTCTTAAAATATTTTTCTCCACCAACAGTCTCTGCAAACAATTTCAATATAACATTCCTTGAAAACATTTGAACATCTATAACCAAATCAGTGATATCAGCACACTTCGCTGGAATAAACACAAGTCCCTTTTGTAATAGAGAAATTTCATCTTTAGAGAGGTTGTGACTAGAAATGTTCCATAGTAGGTTAAATTCGGAGGATTCCACATTTTCTTTATTGTTAGGATATTCTGATCTGTTCTGTCTTCTGATGTTTTCCTTCTCTTTCTTCCTCTACTGCTGGATCTCTATTCTCTCGCTCGGCTGCTTATAGGTAGAGGTACCACCGAAAAAGCCTGTTTATCGTTCAAAGAGTTGGGTTCTAAGTTCTTTCTTTTAACATCCATATAAAGACTTTGCATGCTGGAAATGTCATCATTAGCTACTTGAATATTGTCATCAACTATTCCTCTATTCGTCTGAGTATCAGAAAAGGAAGGAGTTGGAGCCATTTTATCCATAATATTAGGTTCCTTCAGCCATGAAAAAACATTTCCTTTAGTAAAGTCTCTATGGTCGCTAACTTCTTTTGTTCTATAATTGAAGTTTTTACTCAAAGGTGGTAATATTACTAGTCATTTCATCTAATAGAACCATTGTCTTATCTGGTGGTAGTGGCTCAAATAATTGCTGCTGAAGATGTAACACTTCAGCTATGCCTTTCTCCCCTTTAAATTTATGATGGTCAATTAATAGTTTCATGTAGGCAAAGTTTGTTTCCAAGTTATTTTTTTGTCATTTAGCAAGTAAATCAGGGAATTGCATGCCAAAGGTAGGCATTCTGAGAACTCTAAGACCTCTTGGAACAATCTTAAAATGCCTCTAAATATTTACATTGCCATTGGGCTTTCTTAAACTTTACCAAACTATTCTCTAGTTCTCACCAAAGTCTCATCAACCTCTCTGTTTCATATTTATTATCCAAGGAAGGGTCACATTCATTGCACAAACCAAAGTTAATAAAGGGTTACCATCTGCAAACACAAGCCGATTAAAACAGTCCATCTTATCTTGCATCCCAAGGCGGGAAGGATTAAAGTCAAGCTCCAAATCTATACCCTCTGCCATGCCTTAGCAGAACTTTATCCTCTTGGGATTCCTGTTTTTTGCATTTGTCTTGATTGTTTGTGGAGCATGGCAATGTACATATTTAGAGGCATGTATGCATTTATATATTAAAAAAACAAAAGGAAATAGGGAAGCAGCCTTCGACACTTAAACCAGAACAAAATCTAAGCAGTTCAGAAGCCCTCGAAGAACCACACTCCAACAATCAACATCAATTGAAGTCATGAATATTCATAGCACTCTGTCACCATTTACTCAAAAGTTCGTAACATCAACACAGAATTGTATCTAACATCTAGAATCCTTTAGTCAAAAGACTACTCTTGAATTTAAATAGAACAATAAAAACTGCTAGAAAGAAACTAGTAAAAAAATCTAATCAAAAATATATATCAGAAAATACAGTTTTAAAAAAGGCTCACAAAGTACAAGTTTGCCTTTTGGTAAATTACTTTGTACTGCTACAAAGGGACAAAACTTGGAAACAATACAATAAAAATAAAAACACAGCTTCTTTACTTCAATTTAAGCAACTCCGCAATCTTGCAAAAAAACTTATTATGAAAGATAAAAAATCATACTACAACAAACTTCAGTCTACTCTCACAAATAATCCCAAAAAGTTCTGGAATTCCATCAATTCCCTCTTGCACCCAGGTACTAAATCCAATCCCTGTCCAGACAACAGTAAGACTGACACAGAAATTGCAACACTCTTCAACTTTTTACCAGCTCCATAGCAGAACTGACTAAATCCTTCCTCCCCATCCCAAGCCCAAAGCCTTCTTCACCTTCCATCCCTCACTCCAGCTCTCGTAACCACCCTCCCACCTTTATTCTACAACCTGTATCTACCACCAGTATCAAACAACTTCTTTCCAAACTCAAACCATGCTCCAATGCCCCTGATAACATCCCATCACTCTTTCTCAAGCTTGCAGCAGACGGGATCGCCATACCTATCAGCATTCTCATCAATAGATCCATCCAAGAATCTTATGTTCCCAAACTTTGGCGAGCTGCCCACATTCTGCCCTCCATAAAGGAGGCAAAATAATACCATTTCTAACTTCCCAATAGCCATTCTTTCCCCTATTTCAAAAGTCCTTGAAAAATGTATCCACCAGCAACTCATGCCCCACCTCCTCAATAACCATCTCCTCTCTCCTACTCAACATGGGTTTCGCCTGGCCACAGTACCATAACTGCTCTCCTTTCCTTCCTAGACATTGTCAACCATGCCCGTGACTCTGGAAATATTGTCTCCACTGTTCTACTTGACCTTTCCAAGGCATTCGACACAATATCCCACACACTCTTCTCAACCACCTTTCTAACCTCAATCTCTCCCACAATTCCCTTTCTTGGTTCAAAAGTTATCTCTCAGATAGATCCCAAGCTGTGAAATGGAAGACTGGTACCTCAAAATTCTTACCTACCCTACCGGGCCCTCAAGGCTCTATTCTCGGCCACTGCTCTTTAATATATTTATCAATGATCTCCACTCTTCAATTCCTCAGTCTCAAATAGTACAATATGCAGACGACTCCACTGTTATCTGCTCTGCCCCTAGCCTTCCCGCTTCCTGCCAAAACCCAATTGGCCTTCACAACGACAGAAAATTGGATGCTTCAAAACCATCTTTCCCTCAATGCCAATAAATCCCATATCATTCTCTTCTCCTCCTCAAAAGCTCTGACTCTTGATAAGTCATCCTTCAAAATTTCCAGCCTCTCCCAGTCCCCAGTAGATGTTGTTAGTTGTGCAAAATTACTCGGAGTTACCATTGATGAACACCTGAAATTTAATACTCATATTCAACTAAACATAAAAAAAACACATCAGAAGCTCGGTATGCTTTATAGAAATGCCAACTTTCTTACTCCATCTACAAGACAAACTCTTGCCACTACCTACCTTCTTCCTTCTCTACTGTATGGTGCTCCTCTTCTAACCAATCTCACCTCTTCTATCTCCTCAAAACTTGAAAGTTGCTACTACAAAATCGCCATATTCGCTACTAACTCCACTCATTCTACACACCATTGCATCTGCCTCCGTAGTCTCCAATGGCTAGAACTCCCTAATCACCTCGATTACCTCCAACTTACTACTGCACACAAACTAATTTTTAAACCTACTGCTTGCCCTGCATTATCTAACATCTTGCCCTTATATACTCCTCTCAGGCCCCTAAGATCCAGCCTCCAGAATCGTATTTCAGTATACAAACCCAAACGACCCCCTGGCCAACTTCTACTTTCCTATACTACAGCTAAAAATGGAACTTGCTTCCTTCCCTTCTAAGAGTCACTACAAGCTATGAACACTTCAAAGCTCTTCTCCATTCTCACCTCTCCCAAAACCGGAAATGTAATTGTATACTTCCTACCTAGATCTTAATACATCCCCCTCTGGTCCCCTTCTTCTAACTCTCACCTTGGCACCCCTCCTCTACTTCTTTATCTCCACTCTCTTCCTGATTAAACCCTGTATTTATTCCCTTTAAGCGTTCTCCTCCCACTGCCCACTTGCAGGTCTAGTCTCACAATTGAATCTTTTGCCTTTTTCATAAGGTGTACTTTTGACTCAAACACAGCATGAATATTAGTCTATCTGTACTTTTTCATCTTCCTCCTGACACCTCTTCTCCTTTAAATTCTTTGCATCTCCTTCACTTCTCCTCTGTTTTACTGCTCTTGCATTCAAGATCTATATATAATTTCCTTTTATCTCTCTCTACTACACTAACAATACAGTTGCATAATTATATTAATTTATGAAGTATACTGCCAAATGTACTACATTTTTGGAAATTGTTAAAGTGTTAAGCTGTTAGAACACAGAGTGTTTTTGTGTGTAATGTATTATTATGGAGCTTTTCTCCCCGGGCCTCCACTGAAAACGGGCTTTCGGGCCCAGTGGACTTCGCCGGTTATCAAACTGGAAATAAATAAATAAATAAATAAATAAAGTGTAGTTTGCCTTTTGGTCACCAGATGGAGACAATCCTGCACTTTGTCAGCCTCTTTTAAACTCTTTTAAACTGTTTTTTTAAAACTGCATTTTCTGATATATACATTTTTATTAGATTTTTAGTAGTTTCTTTCCAGCAGTTTTTGTTCTATTTAAATTCAAGAGTAGCTTTTGACTAAAGGATTCTAGATGTTAGATACAATGGTGTTGCTGTTACAAACTCTGCTTTGAAGTGGCTCTTAGCTATGTCATTTATATATTAAACTGTACTAGTGTAGCTATTCATTTCTTTCCTGTGTTTGTTCCTTATTATCACAGGTGATCCTGACAATGGAATTGTAGGACTCCTACCACCTAATGTTTGAGTATCACAGACTCTGATGATGATGGTAGCCAAACACAGGCATAGTTAGGGGGTCCAGAGGTTGAATCTGACACTGAGGTTGACATTCAGGCATCCCCTGTAATTCCACTGGACACAGAAAGTAGGCCTACACAAACCCATTCCAGTGAGCCTTCAAATATTGGACAAGTGGTAGGTGACACACTTAATCAGGGTAGTGTGGTGATTGTGGCTTCAGTGCCTGTTGACTCTGGCTGTATCCAAAGTGTGGGCAAGCTGCCACACAGCATAGTTGTTAGGGGTGCTCAGAGAAGGCCTGCTGTCCATCCTCCACCTGATCCTTGTGTGTCTTTCCATGCCACTCGTCATATGTTTAGGGCCATCATGGAGGCACAAGCACATTCCAATAGAGCCTCCAAGAAAATGTTTAGTGTTATAGATGTGGCACAGGCTGACATGCATGACTGCCTCCACTGTGTTGCTGATTCAATGGATCAGATGAATGACACATTGGAACAGGTGGTGTCTGTGATGGAATATTCTGCTGGGGGGGGTGGCATCCATGTGGGCTTATGTCAGCCACATCATCTGATGTTAGCCGACATTGCCATTACCAATCACGCTCCCATAATGGCACTACTTCCACTGCTCTGTCAGTGGTTGAGGTGTCCACACACAAATGCTGCAGGCCATGGGCTTGTGGTCTTGGGCATACTTCTGAGGAGTCACATTCAGGTAGCAGCAGTGCATCTGACTTTGGGCATGGACATCCCAGTGCAACTCCAGGCAGAGCCAGTTCTCAAGGTCAGGTACAATGATGAGGAACTCACCTCTAGCATGCATGGCTCACCTCTGCCCAACATACCACAATGTAGAGCTAGCACAGAGGTTGGCTGTGTTCTTGCAGACACTCACACACCAATTTCACCTGCAGTGCCCATACACACACACACACACGCACACACACACACACGCACACACACACACACACACACACACACACACACACACACACACACACACACACACACACACACACATAACAGTTACATGGGTCATTTGTGAGACTTAAAGCTCATTCTGTCTCATAACTTCATATTTTCATAGGTTGGTACTAGGCTGTCAGCCCTTGGGCCTATACAAGCCTAGTCATAACAATTCCCTGGATATTTCTTCCCATAATATTTACTACCCTAGATCCCTGTCTAGCAGGGTGATTGACATGATCCCCGGGGTGAATTTCCTGTCTCCCATCCAATCGTCAAGGTTCCTTTTGAAGTGGGTCAAGGAGGCGCTCTGCTTGACATGTATGAGCAGTCTGTTCTCATTGGTAATTTAATACTTTATCCAAATGTCTACCTGTTTCTCTTTCTTACTCACACGTTTTCACTACTTTTTATGTCAGCCTATCCCTCCTTCCCTCCTCAAACAACAAACTGTGCAAATGATGATAACTGTGCCATATTCTGTTTTTCTATCTTTTGGATTCAGGAATACAGAAGTCTTTTGTCTGATGCTCAGGGTGCATAGCTGACTTAGTGCTTAGTATATCTGTGTTTGTGATGCTGTTTTGCAAAGTTTACTGCTTTCTTACAGGTTTTAGTAATGTGTACATCCCTCCCAAACTCTTAGACCAACATAGGTGGCCCAAGCCATAAATAAAAATGTGACAAAGACCCAAACATGGGGAGAGTTTTTAAACATTGTGGTCTTATCAACTTAGTTGATGGAATAACATGTTTTTGCATTACTATTTTTATGTTTGTTCTGAGGGATTTGAAGTCTGAAACTGAAATATGTGTCATTATTTTCTAATATCACTCTTTAATGATTTGCCATTGCAAACATATGAGGCCAAACTGTGGACATTCAGTGAAAACCTGTATATTTTAAATGTAAGGCCTATTTGTTGATTGAGGACACATATTCACATACGTTACTGCTGTCACATCTTGATGTAATTGCTGTAAAAATCCCCCACCTTATACTTAACTTACATTACCAAGTAACAGTATGTAAGGATATGCCATTCATTTGTATTCTTAGACATTTATTGTTCTATTCCAGGTTCAACACTTACCTTGTAAATCCAGCAGTTGTTTTAGTTCAGAGCTGACTCTGTCTGATGCTAGCAGTACACAGCCATTACATGAGTATGTTAATGTCGTGAGCATTGCCTGGCATCAGTGTTACTGTATATATGTGGATCAACTGAAGGTTCTAGCCCATTTGGTGGTGAGAGTGTGTGCTATCCATTGCCTCTTGGCCAGTGCAAGGCAATATTGTGAACATCTATGTCTGCCTACACCTACAGCAGCTGCTGGTTACCCCTCTGACTCCTCACCTGTGTGCGGTTGTGGTGACCTTGCCAGTGGGAGTGGGGATGTGTGGCCCTTGCCCTTGCTGTTCCTGCCAAAGCTGTTTTCTTAGTATAATGCTGTGGAACATGACACAGAAGGTAAATATTTCAGCACATGTATAGGGCTCCTCCCAACGTATCTAGGCACCGGAACCTCAACTTCAGCAGCCCAAATACACACTCTATACTGTTTCTTGTTTGATCATGTGCCTCATTATAGCTTTCTTCAGTTAGTGTGTGTGCATTTGTGATGGGAGTCATCAGCCACAGTTCCAATACATAACCTGCATCCCCCAGTAAATGACGCTATAAGATATCCCCTCTAATAAACATCTCATAGAGTTGAGAATTGTACCAGATATGTGAGTTGTGGTTATTGCCTAGGTTGCCAGCACACACATTCAGGATGATTCCCTTAGTGTTACACATGACCTGATAGTTAATGGAGTGGTAGCCCCTTCTATTTATGTACACCCTTATCTGTCTCCCGGGTGGTGATTTAATTTCTACATGTGTACAGTCTATGGCACCCAGGTCTTCAGGGTAGTGTGCTACAGGGAAGAACTCCTGCATAGATCTGTCCCTGTCCTCAGGTGTACATTGAAAATATATGTATTCACTGGTATGTTGCAGCACAGCATTCAGGAACTGATGGAGGATCCTGGATGCTGATGCCTGTGATACCCCAGCATGTCCCCTGTTGGTCTCTGGAAGGTTTCTGTAGCTAAAATTCTAACTGCTATACATACCTTAGTCTTCACTGGTATTGGTTCTTTCGGTTTACCTTTGTTCTCAGTTGAGGACAACAGAGGTTGCAGAGTTCCTGAAGTGTGTTTCTATCCACCCTGTAGCACTGTATAATTTCCACCTCGTGCAGATAATATAAAGTTAAACAGGATCTAAAAACCCTTCTCCTTCTTGGCTGTGGTCTAGTAGCAGCAGCAGCGTAGACATGGACCTGCTGCATTTACACATGAATAAGAGCAACAGCAGCTGCTAACATTCTTTCTATGTCATCTAGTTTCCATGATTGTATTTCAATAGGTTCTGGAATTCGCAGGGAAAACCATCACTGAGTCTACACTGTTGCTTTATAGCTTATTGAATAGCTCCTCCTTCTTGGATTGATTGATTAACATACAATTCAGCTGCTTATGCTGTAATCAGCATGCCAAGATGTTTACCATGTTTGTGCAGCTCTACACATCATGCAGAGCCACTTACTGAATACAAAACTGTGCGCTATCATGTGCACATCACACCACTAAGCGCACAAAGTTTTAGCAGACAGTGTAGACTTTATTGAATCTGCACTTGTGTGTTACATGTTGGGATAGCCAAGATGGGATGCCCTCCAATGTGCTGATATTGTCTGCAGGTGGAATATAAAGTGTTGCCACACATATTGTTTTATGTGCGTTTAGTTTTAGGCTACTTAGAAGTAATTTGGCATTATGGAAGAGGGTATGGGAGATGGGAAAAATGACAGGTTTTTTGCTACTGTGGTACATTATTCCTACTCCTGCTTTTCTGCTTAATCTATCAGCTCTAAGAATGTTAAAGCCGAGGAGGGTGGTATTTCTGTGTTACTGATATCAGTACCAGTATTATATTATCACTGAATTCTGTAATGCATATGTAACTATAGTAACCCCCATTGACTCTAGTATCATATACTACACTGCCTGCTGATTTAGTTTCTCTTGTACTGTACTTGAGAGGTTTTTTTGGTATCATCACTTACCACTCTATTAGAGTTTGTCTTGTATTTGAAGCTTTCTGTACTTACTGTTACTTCTGCTTTGATAAGTGTTTTGTATGGAGCTTTTTTCCCCAGGCCTCTGCTGAAAATGGGATTATGCTCATTCAGACAAACCTGATTAACAAATGTCAAAATAAATAAATAAAATTAGGTTTTAGCCAAGATTATGTTACTAACATGTCAGAGGAATTA
This sequence comes from Protopterus annectens, assembly GCF_019279795.1. Lineage (NCBI taxonomy): Eukaryota > Metazoa > Chordata > Ceratodontiformes > Protopteridae > Protopterus > Protopterus annectens. The sequence continues at coordinate 1,062,906,955 of NC_056730.1, read as the reverse complement.
TATTTTATCCAAGCTTGTAGTCCTGGAATTTTGTTTACAATGCTTTTGAGGTTCATATAGAAATACATTGAGTTTTTCATTGCTATTTCTTATTTTAACAGGAAAGGACTTTAAGTTTTCAGGCAGAGTTGATTTATTTGTGGAGTAACTTGGTGCCTGAAGGGGTCCAAGGTTAGGGTGAATATCACCTGCTAGCAGTAGCTGCAGTAGTGTACTTATGTGAGTGCGCTGTTTTAGTTTATTTGGAACAGTTGGTGAGAATACCTTTGAACATTTTTGACGGTATGGAGTATATAAGGTTTAATGAGGTTTTGTGGTTATTTTATATAATTGGGGACACATATTGAACAGGATGGATGAAGGGGTTACATTGTAATTGTGTCTTTTGGTAAAAGATAAAGTAGCTAGCCACTGTGTTTTGTAATATGTGGGTTAATAATATGAATATGAGGAAGGTTAGAGTGAGGCACTGTATCATGATGGGGAGTGGTGAATTTAGGGTATGGGATGTTTTAAAGGAGAGCATATTTAGATCATGAAGAGTGGAGTATAGCTGTTATCAGTTATACTAATAGGAAAATTTAAGAGGTTGTTATTGGTTAGCTAGTATTTATTTTATTTATTTATTTATTTTACATTTGTTGACCGAGCTAGTCTAGCTGGATACATGTCCATTTTCAGTAGAGGCCCGGGGAGAAAAGCTCCAAAAAAACAAAAGAATAGAAAATCCATACATACATTTAAAAAAAAGTGATAGCAGTTAAAACTTACCCAGAACTAAAAAAGCAGTTGTTATAAAAGAAAACATTTTTTTGTATATAAAAAGATGCATTAGTCTAAGGAAGTAGAAGAACTAGCAGTAATAATCAATGGGTATTGTATTTGAGATACAATATCTGTGTATACATCATTATATATATAATAACATGGTATTTAGATTCTTAAGTCAGAAATTATTAGGTATAAGAGTAGTTGTAATTTGAAAGGAGAAAAGTTAGTCAGGGTTAGTACAGGAGCAGAGCCAGTGTGTCTTAAGAAAGAGCTTTAGATTCTTTTTAAAGAGTGGCAGTGACATTTGTGTAGTGAGATCAGTGGGTAGTAAATTCCATAGTTTTCCTACAGAGTTAGAGTATAGGGAGTCACCTGCTGAGTGATTAGATCTTGAAGTATTAATCAGTAGTTTATTGGAGGATCGTAGGTTCTTATTGTTATTATAAGGTGTAATAATGGTAGAGAGTATAAGGGTGTTGGTGGGCTTATACAGGGCCTTGTGGACAATGGGAAGCTGTAGAAATTGAAGCTGGTTGTGAAATTCTAGCCAGTCTAGTTGTTTTAGATTCAGACAGTGATGGGTTCTGAATGGAGAGTCTGTGGCAAACCTAGCAATATTATTATAGGATGTTGCCAGTTTGTTGAGGTTGTTTTTATAGGTTCATAGGTTCATACTAGGCTATCTGCCCTAGGGCATTTATAAGCCTAGCCAGAAAGTGTTAGACTTTCGCCACCCATTTTAAATTTATTTTGCTATGCCCTTTTTCGAGGTTAGTATACTGTGCCTCTGTCTAACAGTGACACAGAAGTGATACCCGGGGTAAACCTACGATCTCCCATCCACTCATCAAGATTCCTCTTGAAGAGAGTCAATGAGGGACTCTGCCTAACCTGGACTGGGATTTTATTCCAGAGTGAAGGGAGCCTCTGGGTTATGAATCTGTCCCTCCAGCATGTCCTATTTATTTCAGTGCTGAGGTTCAAGTCTCTCGAGCACATAGCTCGATGGGATTTGGATTTTCTGAGGTGCAGCATGTCCATTAATTCGGGTTGGACATGGCTTTATACGTCAGGCACAGATCGCCTCTGAACAGGCGGTATGCCACTGAGTAGAGCTGGAGTTTCTTTAACTGGGCAGCATATGGCATCTGTTTGAGCCCTTTGATCCTCTTGGTGAGGTACTTTTGGGGTCTTTCCAGTTGCTGCAGGTGTCTGGTAAGGTACATCCCAAAAGGGCATTGTACTCAATTATGGGCCTGATGAGGGATGAGTAAAGAGGCACAATGACCTCCCTGATCTAGATGTGAATCCCTTCATGATTAGGTGGGCTATATAAAATGTTTTTCTAACCACTTTGGCCACGTGGTTGTCAAATGAGAGATTGCTATCAACTTGGGTCCCCAGGTCCCTAATTACTTCTTCTGTACTTAATGGATTACCACCTATGTGGTAATTTGTGGGCACTTTGTTTTTGCCAAAGGGGATGACTATACACTTTTTGGAATTTAGCTTGAGGCCATGGCTCTGGCACCAGTTGTCTGTTTCTATGAGGCCCTTTTGGAGGATGCTTGTGTCAGCTGGAGAGTCGATTATGGCACCCAGTTTGCAGTCATCTGCGAACATGGTCAGCCACAGTCCTTCTGTGTTGGCCTGTACCTCTGAGAAATATATACCGAACAAGAGAGGTCCCAGGACTGAGTCTTGTGGGACACCACTTGTAACTGGTTTGGAGTCTGTCATGGCTCCAGCAATTCTAACCATGTGGGTTCTGTCCTTGAGCCAGTTTGCAATCCATCTAGTGACATAGTGGTTTATATTTAAGCTGGTGAGCTTATCTATAATGCCCGAGTGGGGTATTGTATCGAACGCGTTTGCGAGGTCCAGGTAGGCTGTGTGGACCACCTTCCCCTCGTCAATGGCCTTGGTGACTGTTTCAAAGAAATCAACCAGGTTTAAGAGGCAGGATCTGCCCTTAACAAAGCCGAACTGGGTAGGATCCAGTGTCTGTAGGTCCCCAATATCTTTATTTATGAGGTCCATGATGATCCTTTCCATAGCTTTGCAGACCAAGCTAGTCAGGCTTATGGGGCAATAGTTTCCAGGATCCGTTGAGGCACCACCTTTATGGAGAGGGACCACTGTTGCTGTACGCCACTCTTTGGGCACATATCCTGTAGTAAGGCTGAGATTGAACAGTAGTTTTATGTTTGGGTTTAGCTCTTCTTGGAGTTCATGTAGGACGCAGCCCGGGACACCGTCTGGTCCCATTGATGCTGTGTTTTTTGCTTTGAAGAGGGCGGCTCTTACCTGAGCATCTGAGATGTCAGGGGGGCAGCACTCTGTTGGGATAGATATTTGCCCTTTTGGTGGGGGTTTGCTGAACCTGTCAGCTAGGATGTTGGCAATGTCTGTGGGTTCGGTGTATTTTTTGTCATTTTGGACTAATTCTGAGCATATCTGGGAATTACCACCCAGGTTCCTAACATAACTAAAGAAAGCCTTGTGATTATCCTTAGTGTCCTGTGCAATTTTTCTCTCGAAGCTGGCCTTGGACAATTTTATGAGTGCACATAGTTTTTTGCTAATACTGATCAGTGATGCCTTCCCTTTTTGGGATTTTGCTTTATCATTTAGTAGCTTCCTCCTTCTATTGTATAGTTTTTTAGATAAATTAGTATATATAGGGGAGGCATAGAATAGGGTTGAGATTAAGTGGGTTCTGGCTGTAACAGCCCTAGCTATTGGAGTTAGAAAGGGCTTAATTCTGTAAAGGGATCCCAGTTTTTTGTTCACTAATTTTGTTGTATTGTTAATGTGGGTATCAAAGTTGAGGTGGTTGTCAATTGTTATTCCTAAGAGTTTAGTGGTTGGGTCGGGAGAAATGATAGTGCCATCATTTGATAAAAGTGTGAGGTGGATGGGAGTTGATTTTTGGGTTGGAGAGAAAAGTAACAATTTAGTTTTCTTAGGGTTAAGGAGGAGACAGTGGTTTGAAAACCATTGTTCTACAGCATTGAAAGCTTTTTGGGTAAGAGATTTAAGTTCAGTTTCAGAGGTGGCTGTGCAAATAATAATAGAGTCATCTGCATATTGAATGCAGGTGGTGTGTGGTATAGCTGTTTGTAAGTCATTAATATAAATGGAAAAAAGGAGTGGACCTAAAATGGATCCATGAGGAACTCCAAGGGAGATAGGAAGGTTATTGGATAGTTTATTTTGCCAAAGTACCACCTGTTGACGGTTTTCGAGGTAAGATTTAAACCAATTCATGGCTTGGGGATCAAATGAGAGGGATTTCAGTATGTGTAGGAGGAGTTGGTGGTTAACCACGTCAAAGGCTTTAGATAAATTAATGAAGACTGCAGAGGAGAGATTATTGTTGTTGCAGTTTTTATTAATGGTGTCTGTGAAGGATAGCAGGGCAGTGGTGGTACTGTGGAAAGGTCTGAAACCATGTTGACAGTTGGCAAGCAAGTTGTGATGGAGAAGGTGTGAGAGTAATTGCTTATGGATGCATTTTTCCATTATTTTTGCAAGGGGAGATAGCAAAGCTATTGGACGGAAGTTAGAGTACTCGTTGGAGTGTCCCCCTTTATGTAGTGAGATGATATGGGAAATTTTCCAGATAGATGGGATAGTTCCTTCATTTATGGTTCTGTTGATCAGAATAGAGATGGGGTAGGCTATGGCTTTAGCTCCTTTTTGGAGGAATTCTGCTGTGAGTTGGTCAGCTGATGGTGTGGTAGGCTTTAATTTTAGGAGAAGGGGACATATGAAGGAAGTAGATACTGTTTTTGTTTTTTTTAACACACTTTAACAAAAGCGCTTTTTCGATGAAAGTTCTTTTGTTAAAGTGTGTTCAGATTGTGGATTCAGACTATTCAACTTTCGTTCAATTGTCCTAGATCCATGGTAATATGCCTACACCCAGGGCCAAATTCCTAGATGATTGTTGTCAGTATCAGTGTTAACTTACACTAGACCAACTCTTTTAGAATCAAACCTCACATCAGTGTTTCATGATAGAGTAGCATGGCATACTTGTCTTGAAACTTATTGATATATCAGTCTGTGTGCTGTGCATATGTGTGTTTGGCATGCCCACCAAAACCTCTTAAGCCAGTAAACATACAAGTAACAACAGAAGTATGCCTGATAGGCTGAGTACTGTATGCCATGTAATGTGCCAGACTAACTTAATGACAATGTGCGATGGGCAGACCAACCTGTTCATGGCCTTCTATTTATATCATCAATATATAAATATTATGACATTTAGAATGTTACATAATCAAGACATTGCAATTATTACACCTTTGTGTCTTTTGTTATACAACGTGTAAATAAACATTATGAGCCAGATCTGGTGCCATTACAGTATCACAACAAATGTACTATATTGTGATGTAACTTGGGCAAACATATGTCCTGTTTCATACATTTTGATGCTGTTAATTGCATATCATATCTCCTGTCTATCTGATGAATCTGGGCATCTTGAGGCAATGTAGAAATTGCCTCATGTACACAGACAACCCTCTCCTCCTACCACTCAACACTACAACCTGTGAGAGATGCACTTATCTAGCCAAACTGGAGGTAAAGCTCTCTCTAACCAAGACTGAACTTGACAGTCATGAGGAGAAGGTAAACATTTGCACCACACCACACTCGTCACATAGTCTCACCAAATCTACACTACCAAAATCCACATATAGTAACACAAAAACATTCACGGAGGCTCTCAATAATAATCTGTCTAAGCAACAGAGACCTCCAAAGCAGAAAAGCAAGCAACCTCCATCCCTCAACACAATCCAAATGACACATAGCCCACAGACTCAGTGTGCCACTCAACCACAGCCAATAAGACAAAACAACGTACCCAACACACTAGTCATAGGTGACTCTATAGTCAGGCACACTGATGTCCCACTCACCAGGCTAAACAAGGAAAAGGTCACTGTCAGATGCCTGTCGGGTGCCAGGATCCTCCACATAACCCATGCACTCAGGTCACTCCACAGCAAGTACAAATATGACTCTGTCATTGTCCATGTTGGTGTGAATGACCTGAGATGTACCTCCCTGGACTACATGAAAAGAGACATGGAAGAGCTCTCCGATCTTGTAGCTTAGGCATGTATGACCCTAGCCCTGAGTAGCATTCTGCCATCGCCTCAAATGATACCGCAGTACAAGGACAAAATGATTGACTTCAACAGTTAGCTAAGCTTCTGGTGTCATTCTAAGGGGATCTAGTATCTGCCTGCTTGAGATGACATGGTCGACAGACCACGATGCTTTGCCACAGATGGCCTGCACCTGTCTCCCCTGGGATTCCGGATACTAGCTAAGGCTCTTGCTGCCCCTATAGTGCCGTTTTTAGGCAAGGTTAAAATAACAAATTCACCACCATAACAGGAACAGGCAAGCAAAAACTGAGGGTAATGCTATTCAATGCTAGAAGTCTAAATCTCGAAATGCACTCACTCAAGGCACTCCTTAAAATGGAGAACATCGATATCTGTGCAGTGACTGAGACCTGGTTCAAGGCTCCAGAGAGCACCCCTGCACTGCCAGGCTATAACTCATACCACACTTTTCGACCATGTAACCTGGACCGAAACACCAAAGGCGGAGGTGTGTCCATATTCATTAAGGATATCCACACCTCCAGGCTAGTTGCTCAGCATAATGCATATGAGGTTATCCAAGTGCAACTAACTCTGGGCAAAACTGCAATCCAAATTGTAGCTTGCTACAGATCCCCCACCATGCCCCAGGATTCCCACACCTCTTTTCTTGATGTACTGGAAAATATTAGGGTTCAACCAAACACCCTAATAATGGGCGACTTCAACTACCCCACCATTAACTGGGAAAACTACTCGTGTACCAATTCCTTAGCTCAACGCTTTCTGCAATTCATAAACTCCAATGCCCTGGATCAACTTATCCACACCCCCACCAGGGGCAACAATATCCTAGACCTAGTCATTACCAACATGAGTGACCGGTGTTCCACACCTGAAGTCAACTCCTTGTTGGTCCGATCTGACCATAAGCTAATCACCCTTGATATCCACATCCTGCCCCCATTAAGGAAACCACGGTAAAAAAAATTCTCCATAGCCAACTTCATGCTTCTTAAGATAGAACTGGTGAACTTCATGACACCCATGCAGATGGATAATGCAGTTACAACTGCTGAATCCTACACAAATGCACTCTATAAGCACTTACATGAGTGCATGGATCGTGCTATCCCAAACAGAACCATGACACTATCCTCCAAAAAAAGGAAGCCAATATGGTGGTCCCCTGCCATAAACAAACTGTACAACAGAAGGAAGAAACTGTTGCAAAAGAGAGTAAAATCCCATGAGTGGAGGAGCGCCCTGGTCAGCCTCAGTAAGAAGCTGAGATCCCTTATAAGATCCTCCAAAGCTAGCTACGAAAACAAAATCACCACTAATTCTAAGGACAACCATAAAGCATTCTATAGCTATGTCAAGAATCTCAATGGCAGCACCCAGATCTGCTCTGAGTTACAGCACAAAGGCACGAAAATTACAGAACCAACTGATATTGCCAACATCCTGGAAGATAGGTTCAGTGCTAACTTTACCCTCCCCTCACTCCCCTAAAGGGCCTATATCTATACAGGAAGAATGCAGAGTCCCTGTAATTACAACTATGCAGGTAAATGCTGCACTCTCTAAAGTCAAAAACACAGCATCCATGGGACCGGACAACATCCCAGGCTGCGTTTTACATGAACTTCAGAATGAATTGGCTCCCCACTTAAGCACCATGTTCAATATTAGCCTTGCTTCAGGCTTTGTGCCTATTAAATGGCACACAGCAACAGTTATCCCACTCCACAAAGAGGGAGCCACCACTGATCCTGGGAACTATCGACCTATTAGCCTGATGAGCCTAGTCTGCAAGGCCATGGAACGTATCATCATGGAACTCATAAACAAAGACATTGGTAACCTCCACACTCTGGATCCCACCAAGTTTGGGTTTGTGAAAGGCCGATCATGCCTCCTGAACCTGAATGACTTCTTTGAGGCAGTCACCAAAGCCATAGATGAGGGTAAGGTGGTTCATATAGCCTATCTTGACCTTGTCAAGGCTTTTGACACCATCCCCCATTCTGGAATTATAGCTAAACTCACTAAACTTTGTATAAATCCCTACATCACAAGATGAGTTGCCAACTGGCTCACTGACAGAACCCACAATGTAAAAGTTGCAGACTCCAAATCTGACCTCAAAGCAGTGACAAGTGGAGTACCACAGGGTTCCATCCTGGAACATCTCCTGTTTGGTATCTACTTCTCTAAAGTACAGGCTAACACAGAAGGCCTCTGGTTAACGAAGTTCACAGATGACTGCAAACTAGGAACCATAGTCAAGTCCCCAAATGATGTGGATATCTTACAGAAGGGCCTCGCTGAGACAGATGCCTGGTGTCAGAGCCATGGCCTCAAACTCAATGCCAGAAAGTGCAGTGTCATCCCCTTTGGTAAAAACTCTGTACTCATGAACTACCACATAGGCAGCAATGTACTTAACACCAAATGTGTGATAAGAGACCTCGGGACCCAGGTGGGCAGTAATCTCTCCTTTGATAGTTGCATCACCACAGTAGTCAGGAAGTCCTTCTACATGGCACACCTCATCATAAAAGGGTTCTCATCCAGGAAAAAAGAGGTCATTGTTCCCCTCTACTCGACACTCATTAGACCCATTATAGAGTACAATGCCCCTTTTGGAATGTACCTCACAAGACATCTGCAGCAGCTGGAAAGGCCACAGAAGTACCTCACAAAGAGAATTACTAGCCTCAAATAAATGCCCTATACTGACCGCCTCAAAAAACTCCAGCTTTACTCCGTAGCATATTGCCTACTCTGAGTTGATCTCTGCCTAACATATAAAGCTATGTCAAACCCAGAGCTGTTGGACATGCTACAGCTAAAGAAATCTCAATCCCTCCGAGCTACATGCTCTAGGGACTTAAACCTTGTCACCACAATAAACAGGACTTGCTGGAGGGATAGATTCCTGTCCCAGTGACTTCCCATACTCTGGAACAGGCTACCCATCTATGTCAAGCAAAGTTCTTCATTAGCACTCTTCAAGAAAAATCTTGATGAGTGGATGGGAAATAGGAAATACACCCCGGTGATCATTTCTGTGTCTCTGCTCGACAGTGACACAGGAAAATGACTTTCTTGGGTAGCATAAGCCAGGGAACCTTGTTGGCTAGGCTTACGTAGGCCCTTTGGCCGATAGCCTAGTACCTACTTATGAATCTATGAACCTATCATACAATCTCTTTACAGTTATGTTGGTGCACATATGACACACGTATGACATTGCAGTGATAAATAGTTGCTTCATATGTCTGCCTTTAAGACTGATTATGTTATGTGACACATGTCAATACATACTGTGAAGCAGTAGACAGATGTGGCAAAATAGGATGACTTGCCTTGTGTACTACTTCCACAAATATATCAATATTGTGAGAGTGCCCTCCTTTCCAGGACCTTCATAATTCATAATTAGTGTGCATTGCATAAATCTAATTTTTTTTACACAATACATACACATATGACTACTGTCATGTTTTGTAACTGACCTGTCATAGCAACACATTACACAGTGTCACACAATATTAAATGATTTTGGCCTATATACACTTGTAATGAAAATGTATTTTAACTTCTTCTTCTTTCGGCTGCTCCCGTTAGGGGTCGCCACAGTGGATCAACTGTTTCCATTTCTTCCTGTCCGCTGCATCATGCTCTGTCACACCAACCATCTGCACGTCCTCTCTCACCACATCCATAAACCTTATCTTAGGTCTTCCTCTTTTCCTGTTACCTGGCAGCTTCATCCTTAGCATCTTTTTCCCAATATACTCTGCATTCCTCCTCAGCACATGTCCAAACCAACGTAATCTTGCCTCCCTGGCTTTGTCTCCAAACCTTCCAACCTGGGCTGACCCTCTAATATACTTATTCCTAATCCTGTCCATCCCCGTCACACCCAGTGCAAATCTTAACATCTTCATCTCTGCCACATCAAGCTCTGACTCCTGCCTTTTTGTCAATGCCACTGTCTTCAACCCATATAACATAGCTGGTCTCACTACCCTCTTGTAGACCTTCCCTTTCACTCTTACTAGTACTCTTCTGTCACAAATCACTCATGATACTCTTCTCTACCCACTCCATCCTGCCTGTACTCTCTTCTTCACCTCTCTTCCACACTCACCATTACTCTGAATTATTGATCCCAAGTATTTAAACTCATCCACCTTCGCCACCTCTACTCCTTGCATCCTCACCATTCCTCTATCCTCCCTCTCATTCACACACATATATTTTGTCTTAGTCCTGCTGACCTTCATTCCTCTTCTCTGTAGAGCATATCTCCACCTCTCCAGGGTTTCCTCCACCTGTTCGCTACTCTCACTACAGATCACAATGCAAACATCATAGTCCACGGGGACTCCTGTCTGATCTCGTCTGTCAACCTATCCATCACCATTGCAAATAAGAAAGGGCTCAGAGCTGATCCTTGATGTAATCCCACCTCCACCATGAATACATCCATCACTCCCACCGCAGACCTCACTGCTGTCACACTACCCTTGTATATATCCTGTGCCACTCTTACATACTTCTCTGACACTCCCGACTTCCTCATACAATACCACAACTCCTCTCTAGGCACCCTGTCATATGCTTTCTCTAAGTACACAAAGACACAATGCAACTCCTTCTGACCTTCTCTGTACTTCTCCATCAACACTCTCAGAGCAAACATCGCATCTGTAGTGCTCTTTCCTCGCATGAAACCATACTGCTGATCACTAATCATCACCTTCCTTCTTAACCTAGCTTCCACTACTCTTTCCCATAACGTCATGCTGTGAAAATGTATTTTAACTGGCATATGCTTTTATGTATATGCTTTATCAATGACTGTGTTTTATTTCAGACATATTTGGCATATGACTGTGCTGTATGTTATACACTATTTTGTAATTTACCATTGATTGGATGTATGCCTGACATCACATAAGGTATTATAGTTGGATAATATCAAACAGTAGTATGACATCATATACAAAATAGCTACAACATGTAGACTGTGTAAGTTTTGTTTGAAATTGTATGTATTCATCAATTTAAGGTTAATACCTATTATGCATGTATAACGTGTTGTTCCTGTGTTGAAATTTGACATAACATTGGACCCATGCCAGCTCACCAATTGGATGATGATAACGACTACTATTCTCCAGACCACTACAAGCTGAGTCACACTCTGAGGGCCAAGATGATTACCATGACAGGGACGATAATGATGACAATAGAGTGGGACCTGCATGTGCCATAGTTACAGCAGCTCACCATAGAAGACATCCACCACCACCATGCCAGGCAGGCAATTTTCAGGACCAGATCCAGAATGTAGTGGCAGACTTCTTTCAGATGCAGATGAGGGATTTGATGGGTAACTTCCTTCAAGACATGATATGGGCCATGCAAGACTCTTTCGAGGAAATTTCTAGAGAGACATTTTGTGATATTTGACCACATCAGGATGGTCCATCAGGAATGTAAGAACTGCCAATGTGTTGCACTTTGTAATGTTGCCACCATGGTGTTTTCCATATTCACATTTTTACAGCCTAGGCACAATTGTGCAGACATCCCATATTGCTGTCATGCTTTTCTGACATACATCATAATGCACACTGCACATATCAGTTTAGGGTCTATATTATAACATCAAAATCTGCAAAGATCGAATGTTATAATATCGAACCCTAAACACCGAAATCCGCAAACATTGAACAGTCAGAATAGTGATTTTTTTCCCTGGGAAAAAAATCGCTATTCCGAGAAACATACACACAACACAAACACACACAAAAAACAGCAATCCACACACATACACTTAAAATCCTACACCTAAACTAAACTTTACATACACTACTAGCTATCCACTTACCTTAACCCAACCCTAACCCTAAGGTCCGTCACTATCACACACTCACCTCACCCACGCCCTAACCCTAACCTACACACAACCGCACACTTACCTGACCCACTCCCGAACCCTAACTCACCTAACCCGCCCCCTAACCCTAACCTACACACAATCACACATTTATCTGAGCCCGACCTGTAACGTTCCAACATATCGAACACTGAAAACAGTGAAGCCACAGCAACGACCCACCAAATTCTTTCCCTGGGAAAGAATTCAGTGTCCTGCACCTTCGCTGTTTTCAGCATTTGACAGAACTGGTTCGATATTATAACATTCAAACGTTATAAAATTCGATGTTGTAATATAGACCCATCAGTTTATATGTGGCTTTATCTTACTGCTGCAGTATGACACACACTACCAAATGCTCATCACATGCTGTCACTAATGCATACATTGCTCCACATGGGCAGGGGTGCTACCCATTTAATCTGTATGTGCTTGTTCTCCTAGCATGCAGTGCAGCATCATATTATTATGTCCAATACACTTTGGCCCTGCAATTCATATATATGACTGTTGCAGTTAGCATAATGCGAGTGGGACACAACTGTTCTACTTGAGTTGTTTCTGTATATATTTAGGAGGGATGACAGCACCTCACATGCTATATTATTCCCATTCTTCTCACATAACAGAGTGAAGTCAGTCAAGTGTGTTTGTCTGTACATGTTATCCATGTGCATGCATTGCACCTGTTTGTATTGATTGTTACTATCTTATGTCTGTTCAACAACATGACATGTCCTTGATTTTGTAACTTATGTAACATTGTTGGGTCATGCTGTCTCACTGGCACAATGACATGTGTCATGTACTGACAATTACTGTGCCATGTTGTTTTAGAGTACTGTGACAGGTGTATGTGAACATGTATCCTTCAAATACTGCATTGACATTCATTGGCCCCTTAGTGAAAATATGGAGGTGTTAAACATCATTTATGACTTGCTTTTTTGTCTGTGTGTTGCTTATGGTGCTAGACAGTTTTTTTGAACATAGCTTATAGTAAGAAATGTGTATACAGGTTAGCATACATTTCTGTGAGTATATATTTGCAGTACATATGCACTGATTTACATGGATATACATGTGTATGGTCAGTATATAACCACCCTTTTGATATGCACCTGATTAAATGCACTTATTCCATTTTTGTACTGTACTTGTGTACACAGGTCTGTCCTTTGATCAGTCCTTCACATGTACAGTGATATTTATATTAATAACAATGATTGTGCCATCTATTGCATTATGTTTGCATGGCAGTATATATGGATATGTGATATCCAAGCCTACTTTTGTTGTCTATCCATGTTATTGATGTTTAACTGTTGCATGTTACTGTGTTGTTTGTGTCATTTGTACACTCATGTGTTTATAGCCATCCCTAATGAACTACAAACATGTGTCAGATGTTGGCCATTTCTTTCATGTACCTTGCAAGGACTTGAAGCCCATCTTGTATTGTGGACTTATGCATGTGCACTGTCTCCTTAACTATGATCATCTTGCTTTATTCTGTTCCTATTTTCTCTTGTTGGCATTTCCTCACTGATGTGGACCTATGTTGTCCATCTCCCGTCCCCCTTATATCTTTGGCCCATATGTTTCACAGATGCATAGCATATGTTATATGGATGTTTACCTTCCTGTAATGTATCACTGTTGCAATGTAGCTGTACTGGTACAATATGACCTTGTGTCACCATGAGGGGTATTGTACACATGCTCGGTATATGCACACAAGGTGGTGGCAAGTGAGTAGATTCTGTCAATGTTTATATTGTACTTGTGTGCTGTTCCTCCTGCCTATGCACAGGCTTGCATTCCTTAGCTTTCATTATCATATATGTATCAACATTTACTTCATATTCCATTTCTTTGGTGTGGATATGTGTGATGAGCCTTCTGCCATTGCATACTACCTATCTGCGTTGTATACCTGAACACCCATACGTATGTGCTGCCTCTGGCATGGCATGTGTGTTTGATGTATGGATCTCAATTCTTCTGTGTCTGTGGTGTGTTTACTTATTTATTTATTACACAGCCACTTTAATCTTTTGCTGTGGTGCTGCTGTTTGGCACTGTGCTTAGCTGTTTAATTTTAACATGCATGGTTGGAGGTTCTAGTCTACATTCTGATGCTGCATTTGCTCATCATTGCTGTTGCTTGGATCACACTTGCACTGCTGACAGCCTAGTAAATGATTCTATTCAATATCCATTGAGTACTGCAATGACAGTACTCCCCATCTAGTGTTCTCCAACACACATCTACTATCAGTCATACTCATTCGGGTATGACTGTCACAGAGTCTGCAACATCTCAGCAATGATTTGTACATTGCTACCGATGTCTTTGTGGTTGGTATGTACTCCTTCCTTGTTTCTCATTTTTCCTTCACCCATGTTGTATAGTCTATATGTGTGCTGTCTTTGTACCTTACTTATCCTTTAGGTATATTTCTGACTTTTGTCTGTCATATCTTGTGATATTCATTCCATTTTTGTACCTGTTCTTTTGCCCACCTCCTCTTTCCATGTCTTTTCCATCCCTTCTATTTTCCAAAAAAAAATGGAGATTATTCCGACTGAAACAAATTGCCCATGCCCCTCTGATTCTCCTTCTGACCTTTCTATTCCATTGTACCTCTTGTGTGTCCCCTTCTTTACCCTCACCCCACATCTGCTTTTCTATCACCATATTTCTTTGAAGGTCTGCATTACTTGTGTTCCCTACATGTGTCCCACACCCATTGCTAGCTACTTTTAGGTATGGCAAAGTAGCCAAGATTGCCCTTGACTTTACTTAATTAATTTTTGTATTAGAATTTTTGCAAACTGCATCAGATTCTGAAAACTGTGATGAGTGTATTTATGTATGTTTGTCTACATATTACAATGATATCCATAAGTGTTTGCAGATATTTGTCACTTTTTAGACATAACAGTTGATGCGCATTTGTTTTCATTTAGAACTTTCCACGTATTACTGAAAGTTCCATTGGGCTTGTATACCTTGTACAGTTGTGCGTTGGTAATGCACATACATAAATTGCTTTCTGGAATGCATATTTGATATGACTGATTGTAGTTATGCTGACATCGCTGGTTATGCCTGCCTTACTCTGAGGTAGTGTGCAGTGTTCCATAAAGTTTATTGAATCCATCCTAGTATTCTCTGAAAATGTCCGATTCTGCCTTAAGGTTAAAATGCAAGTTAGGTCCACGTAGATCCTAATAAGAATATACAAGGACAACTTATTTTAGCTACAGGTGCCATGTGAATTGCAGTTCAATTAGCTCATTCTAAGACCACTGGCTCAGATTAATGTTATTTCGAAAGTATGATGGGAGTATGCTTCTAGATGAATGAAATGTATGTAATTGGAGACCCAGACAAGCTATAGAGAAAGGATGCTACCATTATTTTTCAATAATACTCACACTTCTAATTTAGATAACTGATTTCCATATTTTATTAAGCCACATTTGTGTTTTATGACAACCAGATAATGTACTAATTGCATATGAAAGTTGGAACATTCTTAACTTAAATGAATTGCTATCTAAATGAAAGAAGGCATCGCGCAAGTCAATACACCAAATATTGAACTTTATACTCTAAACTATGACTCAGGCTGTCTGTCACAAGTAATATTGCATTCTAAATGCATATTAAACAAAATAGGAAATCCATGAATTACACTAAACATAGATGCCAGATTAATAGCATATAATATGTTATAAAAGCTTATCAAAGTATGAATCTCTATCAGTCAGTATAGTCACATATACAGATATGCAAGAGAATTTAAATAAATATTTTGAATCAAAAAAGAAATATCCAGTTTGAACATATAAATTTAGGAAATCAAAACAACAAAACGTGAAAATATAAATACAGCAATCCAGCAAAAACTGTAATTTCACTGATGGAAACTGTCATTTCAAAACTAGTTATACAAAAGCATGCATAAGAAAGGGTACATAAAAAGCACCAGCTGATCAAGATGTGACACTTTATAGAATATGATAACTCATTTGATTTGTCTGAGATACAAGCTAGAAATATATCAGGTAAACAGAATAACAAGATAAATACATCTAATGTGGGTAATTCAACAGTATAATACAATAAGCACACAGCCCTAAAACACAAGATGTGTCAAAGCACAAATAAGTAATATGAAGTGGGAAAGTAATACAGCATGTAAACATTGCAGAGGTAGTTGTCCATGGAGAAGTATTTATCCAGCAGGAGGCAAAGTATACAATATACATGAGAAACTGAACTACTCTGCAAAAGAAAAAACAGTGTAGCCAAATATGTTGTGTCTTTCGGCTTTTCCAGGTTAGGGGTCGCCAAGTGTAGCCAAATATAGAAATAAAAAAGTATAAAAGAGGGATATCAACTCACAAAGAACAATACAAGTTTTAAAAAATATATACACAGTAGCAGATGAATTTAAATGATTTGCATATTTAATGTTGCACTGTAGACCCATTTCAGTCATTATGTGTAAATCAAGGTTAAGGGTAAATGCAAGAGAGAAAGAAACGCAACTCTCACTCTTCAACCTTGAAAATGTAGAACACTGCCTATCATAATGTGGAACAAATGTGAAAAATGTACAACACATACTAACAGCTCATGAACATCTTCAAGTAGGAAGCCTAAAGGATGGTTAAATGTGTCATTTTATATTTGTAAAAAGTCCTTGTGATGAATTAATTCAATATTATTTACCATGGATATCAGTTCAGAAAGTATTTTAACACAAATATGCGATAGACCCTTTCTTTGTGGAGCTGAGAAGAACACTATTTTTAAGACTCAAAATGAGAAATATTCATCATAATGAGGTACACTTGAGAGGTCCTGATATTGGAGGAAGGGAAAGAGAGTTTAATAAATTCAACAGGCATGTTTTTGATGTATGGAGAAACAAGAGTACTCAGAAAACTCACATAGACATTGTGAGAATGTTTACTTCACACAGACAGTTGATATCTGCATTTTTAAATGCCTTTATTAAATCATCACATTTTCATATAACATGAGAATATACACATTAATAGAAAAACTGTAGGAAGTATCCATTGTTTTGCTACGCAGTATACAGACATGTTTTTTTTAGCAATTTGCATTCACTCCAACAGTAAATATGTTGCTCACTCCCACTTTCCCTTTAACCTAACTCCTCCTTCTAAACATTATTCTGCATATACTGCCCACATAAAATCCATTTATTTTTATGAATTTTGTTCCTTCCCTTTTGTAATGATCCCACCGCTCATTCTTTTATCTCTTTTACAATGCTCCTTTTCAACAGCCAGTAACATTAAACTTAGTAAGGGCTTACTTGGTTTGGTCAATTCAGATCCTATTGTCACAGATGAAGAGAATCATTTCCCTCATTACAGTCACTTGTTCCCCCAACATTGGTGTCAAAGTACTCCTTAGGGAATTTTTAAACTCTTCCAGCTCATTATATTCCTCAAAAACATGTTCTTAATTATGTCTTTCTTCCCCATCACACCTCCAGCATTTGCTATTTACCTGAGAAAAAAGCCCTATGTAGTCTGCTTGTGGTATACAATACCTGTACTAATACTTCCATGCCAAAATCCTGAACTTTCTTCTTTACAAGTTCCCTCCTATTGTTCTTTTATAAATTGCCTTTCCATTCTCTTTTTTTTCTAGCCTTTCTAACCTCTTCTGATTGATTCTTACAGTTATCATTCAATATTTTATACACTCTACAAACTATACATTTTTAATAGCTGCTTCAGTTTTAGACCCAAATAAAACTCTACCATAGCTGGCCTTTCACTTAGCCATCTATGTCCCTTTCTCTGTGCCTATACTCTGTTACTTGTCCTTCATAGGGAAGGCAGTCTTTAACTTGCAGTCCATACTTCTGCTTAGCTTGATGTCTGTATTGGCCTGAGACCTTGAATCTATGGTGCAGCAAATGTAACCATTATGGAGACTGTGCTTGCTTAATGAAACAAAAATAATGAAATAACGCAATGAAAAAAGAAAAAAAGTACAAAATCTAAACTATTTAATGTAGTGACATGAGAAGTGGCTGTGACCTTAATGAACAGAAAAGTAATAATGCTGATAGACTTAGGAACATCTTTAAAACTTTTAGAAATCATATTTGGACAGTCACAATCACATTTGAAAATGTTGCAGAAATGATTGTTTCCATACAATTCAAACACACCACTACCAATAAAACGATACTCTAAAGTAAAAATAACTGCAAATGAACAGACAATAAATCCATATTTCTAAGTTATAAAAAGAACAGGGTCATCTTTGCTAAGTAGTTTATCAGCAAATGAACCTGGTATCATACAAATATTAAACAGCATAGGCAAAAACAATGGCAGAAAAATACAAAATGTACTAAAATACCTCTTTGAAGTCATAAGTGAACTAAAATATCAATTAAAGCTGCATATTTACTTTAGTACAGAACTCAGACTAGTTACAGAGGCTTAGAAGAGAATCCCATACCACTTTAAACAATAGTAACCAGCCCCAAGGTGTACAGGCTGGGGACCTGGCTAAGATCTAGATAATGTGAGTTTGATTAGCTGCATGAGCGCTGGAAAAACCACATTGAGTTCAGAAGTAATGGTTTTATATTAGCTTGCCCATTCAGGAGAGAGTTTGTGGGTTACTGCTTAAAAATGCACACACCCTGGTGATGACTTGTGAGTTTATCCCAGCTGTGAGTAAGCTGTCAATCATTTGGTAGCAGAGGCCTTGAGCAAGAGTCACAGAAAGTCTTTCTATGTGTTTGATGAAAGCACTTATTGAAGTTTGAGATTATTTTTTTCTATTTTTGATGTATTTTAGCTCATTTTTCTTTGTTTGATATATACAAAAACACAAGTATTTAATTTTCAACTTAATTTGTTGATTCCAGGAACGTTAATCATATGTGTGTTTTGGTCGAATGAAGGACCAACGGATACTTCACTGACAAGAGTCACCTTACAAGTTGCCTGAGTTTGATAGTATGCTTTTTGATACTTGTCTCTGTGAATGTATATCCAAAAATGCAGTTAACTCTCTGAAGCTGTGTGGTGTAATCATAAAGTAATAGTAGCTACTATGGCATTTGAAATCCTTATGCTAATA
Organism: Protopterus annectens; assembly: GCF_019279795.1. Taxonomy (NCBI): domain Eukaryota; kingdom Metazoa; phylum Chordata; order Ceratodontiformes; family Protopteridae; genus Protopterus; species Protopterus annectens. The sequence goes on along the minus strand of NC_056730.1, from coordinate 1,062,887,928 downwards.
TATTCATCACAATGCTAATATCAGTGCTGTAGGACTGTTTCCTGTTCTAGAACTGAACAGTAGTTCAACATTTGCAACTTACTGTGCATTATAAATTCAATTTGCTATGTAAACAATAGCTAGTGGTGGAACAGATTATCCGGTATTTATCCATAATTCTTTGAGTTTTACCGTGACAGTAAGGACTAAGCAGTCTAATAGAGGCATAACTGAGTAAGTGATGTACGTCCCACACATCACCACTGATTATAGTATTACACTTTGGCACATTTTTAATACAGTTTTAAATATGCTTGCTTTTCATGAGAGTTGGCTAGAAAGAAACATATTTCAGAAAAAAAAATGTTCCTTGGTGTTATCTTCTTCATTTGTGCCATAGTGAGTGTTGCTGTATATGTAGCAGAAAAGTGTCTGAAAAATCAAAAAATTGATGAAGCCTGCTTTGTAGGTAGGCCTTTGGAAAGGTTTTACATTCACCCCCCCCCCCCCCCGTTATTCCATGTCTGAATACTCTGGATTCCAAGAACCCATTTGCATATAGCATGCTATATGTAGCTCAGACTACACATTCAAGTAATATATATAAACCAATCTCAGCCTGAAATGTTTGAGCTTCACAAAATACAAAATAAAATAACACACTGCTGAGCTTCAGAATAAGCATCACTGCTTTTTGTGCTACTGTGCTAACCTTACCATTCTCTAATAACTCTCACTGTCTAGTTTTTCTCAGTTTAATTGTAACGCATAATTAGGCAATCTCAAAAAAAATTGGCTGGTATAATTCACATTCTGTATTATTGAGGAAATAAAACAAACATGCTACTAGTCAACTTGAAAACACATCTCCATTTCACATAGTAGCTGATGGCACTTGCTGTATTACCAGAGTTTGTATAGCTCAGTCGTCAACTGTTAGACGCTTATATGTTCAGTCATTTTCTAAGGACAGGTACTACTCCTCACAGTTTTAAAATGTCTTAATCAGACAGCTTTTTAAAATGACTTAAATATTTTAAAATGTCTTAATCAGACACCTTCTTTTAAAATGTTTTAAATGTTTTAAAACGTCTTAATCAAACAGCTTCAAAAAACTCTCATACATTAGCAACTGATTGCAGGCTTATAACACACAAAGGGCTAATTGAAAATTTTTAGACAAAATTTAATAACAATTTATCAAGCCTATAAACATATATGATTTGTTTTGCACATAAGCAAAATGGCTTCTAAATAAACTGCATTACAATTAGTCCACTTTATACTTTCACTGATTTGATATTATCTGATGTGGAAGAAAACCATATTATAGGAACCATATCTGTAGACATTTCAAAACAGTAAATTATGACCAGCTTACTAGCTGGTTACAGATTCTCAACTGAAGTAATCAGATGGTTCAAACTTATCTTACAGCAGATCTTTTCTAGTTATTTAAGGAAGGAATAGGTCACATATTGGTTATTTTTTTCAGCTATTGTTCCTCAAGGGTCTCTTTTAGACCCTCTACTTTTCTTTATACTTAACCCTGAACTAACTCATGAGCTTTGCAACATTGTACTCTATTCTGCACATTAATGACATAGTCCTGTTAAAGTCTAGTAATTCTATTACAAGACTTCAAAACTCCTTACAAGAAGAATTAAACAAAGTTGTGTCTTGCCTTTAAAATAAGAAACACTTCATAAACCTTTAAACCACTTTAATGTTACTTCATGCCTCTCAGTCACTAAGCTATTCTTCTTTCTAACTGCTCCATTAAAGACCCTTCTGGAAATTTTCTGCCAAGGATAGACAAACAGAATTTTTTTAGGATTATAGATTGATCAGTTTGATTGTTTGCAGAGTGAATCTATGATCAGGACCAGCTGCCCCTGTCTATGAGGGCCACATGTGCCACACCAAGGGTGAATTTACAGTCTCCCATCCAGTTGTCCAGGCTGAGCTTAAATAGGTTCATTGAGGAGCTCTGCTTAACATGAATTGGGAGTAGTGGCAGTCTCTGGGAGACATGTCTGTCTCTCCAGCATGTTTTGTTTGAGTCACAGGCTAGGTTGAGGTCTCTGGAGCAAGTGATTTTTGTTGCATTTGAATTGTGAATGTGCAGCATTTCCATTAATGCAGAGTCAGAGATTGCTCTGTAGGCCAGGTGTAGGTCACCACTCTGCAGCCTGTAGGACACACAGTACAGTGACAAGGCTTTCAGTCTTTCCATGTAGGTCATGCTTCGGAGTCCCTGAATTCTCTTGGTCAGGAACCTCTGTGGTCTCTCCAGCTGCTACAGGTATCTGGTGAGGTACATGCAAAAGGGAGCATTGTGCCCTCTTAGTGGTGTGATGAGGGTTGAGTGCAGAAGAGTTATAACATTATTGGTCTTGGATGTGATGCCCTTACTTATGAGGTGTGCAACATAAAAGGCTTTCCTTACCACTGTGGACACATGGTGATCAAAGTTTAGACTGTTAACAACTTTTGTTTCCAAGTCACACACCACTGGGTTTGAGCTTAGGGGGGGTGCTGCTTATATTGTAATTTGTAAGGGCTTCCTCTTTGCCAAAGGGGACAATGATGCACTTTTTTGCATTTGGTTTCAGACCATGGCTTTAGCACCAATCATTTGAATGTGTTAACCCCTCATATAATATGCTAGTATCTTTAGGGGGCTCAATGATTGCTCCCATTTTGCAGTCATCTGCAGACTTGATAACCCACAGGCCATCTACTTTCACCTGGATTTCTGAGAAATAGATTCCATACAGTAGAGGGCCCAACACAGCATCTTGTGGTACCCCACTGGTAACTGTTCTACTGGTGGAGGTGGAATTCCCAAATTTGACAGTATGGGTTCTGCCAGTGAGCCAGTTGGCTATCCATCTAGTGACATATGGGTTAATCCCCAGCTGGGAGAGTTTCTCAATGATACTTGAGCAGGTGATTATGTTGAAAGCCCTGGCTAAGTCAAGATAGACGGTATGCACTGATTTGCCTTCATCAAGGGCTTTGGTGACATTCTCAAATAAGTCCACCAGGTTTAGTAAGCATGATCTACCCTTAGCAAAGCCGAAGTTTGAAGATTGCCTGTGTCCTTGTTGATAAGGTCCATGGTGATTCTTTCCATGGCCTTGTAGATAAGGCTGGTTAGGCTCATGGGTCTATAGTTCAAAGGGTCATGTGTTAGATGCCCTTTGTGCAAGGGAATTACAGTTGCTCCTTTACATTCTGCTGGAACAGAGCCAGTGCTCAGGCTATGGTTAAAGAGAATGCCAAGTGGATCCACTAGGTCATGTTTTAGGTTGTTTAATAAGCAGTCTGGCATGTTATCTGGTCGCATAGAGGCCGTGTTTTTGACCTTGGAGAGTGCAGATATAACCTGCTTATTTTTAATACTGGGGAGAGGGCAGGTGTCAGGTATACTTTGGGGTATGGCTGGTGGGGATAGGGCAGTGAAGTTTCTGCCAAATCTGTCAGCTAACAGGTTTGCAATTTCCTCAGGGTTAGTGTGAGTGGTACTGTCCACTATGAGTTTGGCACATAGCTGGGTATTCCCTTTTAGATTTTGGACATAGCTAAAGAATGCCTTATGATTGTCTTTAGCTAGAGAAGTTAATTTAGCCTCATTACTAGCTTTATAGGATTTTACTAGATAACTGATTCACTTGTTCAAGCTGTGAAGGGCATTCTCTCTTTGCTGACTAAGTTCCCTCTTGTTCTTAGATATCAGTTTCTGCCATTTGTTATAGAACCTGTTTATACTTGAGGTCCACCAGAGTGGCTTGTTTTTACAGGAGGACTTGGTTTTGATCCTGTCAGGCATAGTACAGTTAATACAGTTGTTTAAGTGGTTATACAATGCATTTGTGTACTCCTCTGCATAGCAGTCATTGTTGGCTGTGTTAGCAGGGGGTTTGAAACTTTTCAAACCACTGCTTAGTAGGCTATCATATGTTTTGGAGAAGTTTGTCCTTTTTATTGCTACTGTGGCGGTGTCAGGTCTGATCGTTACTTTGAATGAGACAGATTTATGGCCTGACTTTACTAGGGAGGGCAGAACACTGGGGATAGTGCAATGACCCACCCATATTGGTGAGTACTAAGTCCAGAACACTTGAGCCTCTTGTGGGGGTGCAGGCTAACTGTTCCAGAACATTTGTATTAAAGTCCAGGAACCTCAGGGTGATTGAGCTTGTGCTCATGTATGTTCCCCACTCAAAAAAAAGGATAGTTGAAATCTCCCAGGACTAAGGTGTTTGGCTATATAGTGAGTGACTCAAGCAAGTCCAGGTAGCCGATGTGCTTCTCATGGTTCATGGTGGGGAACCTGTAGCTAGCAATGATGTAGTAGGGAGTTTTACCTATAGTTATTTGACCTGGAGTAGCACAAGAGAGTCATACTATTTAACCAGTCTCGAGGTGTATTTGGATTTAATGAAGATGGGTACACCTCCATCTTTGGTTCTTTCACTCTAGTTTTGAGGTCTGAACATGTGGAAAGAATTGTAGCCTTGCATGGCCAGGGTGCTGTCTCTGGCCTTGAACCAAGACTCAGTGACTGCACAGATGTCAGCATCTTCCAAGGCGAGGAGAGCTTCCAGGGACTGCATTTTCCTGTTTATATTACTAACATTAAACAGCATAACCTTGATTTTGTCTGTAAGTTTTATGTCAGAAGTTTTGCTGTTTTGGCATTACCTAAAAAAGGCACTATGTGGGAGGCAAGCATCTTTGCCAATATTCAAAAGCCTAGATGAGACAGGTGAAGGCCATCTCTGCCAAAGCAGCGTGGACTGTTGACCATGTCTTTCCAGGCTGAGAGATACTGGATCCCCCTGGATTAACACCAGCAGCTAAGCAGCTAAGTTGAAGTCAATCATTTTTTGTTTATATTGTGGCATCATCCTTGGTGAAGGTAGAATGCTGCTTAAGGCTAGGGACGTAACATGCCTGGGAAACATAATCTGAGTGTTCAGTTATGTTTCTCTTTGGTTCTATGTCAGATGATCGAGTTTTCAGAAACTCCAAATTCATATGTATGAAAGCATATGATTGAGTTTCCAAAAACTTGAACATCAAAAAAAAAAATAAAAAAACATAAAAATCTACTTTTTTTTACATTTATGCAGGGGGGCAAGCCCCCCCCCCCGAAAAAAGTTGCATTTACCAACTACAAGATCCCACTACAATGAAGAAAACAATAAATATCCCAAACCTCACTGTATGGTGATCTTCATTCGACAGCTTCCAGTTTTCAAACACTCGATCATATGGTCTCAACCATATGAATTTCCAGTTTCTGAAACCTCTATCAACTGACAGGGATCCCTCTCTTCATATAGTCCAGGGAGGTACATCTCAAGTCATTCACCCCAACATGTACTATGATACTATGATAGAGTCATAATTACAATTGTTGTTGAGTGACTTGAGTGTGTGCGTGATTTGACGGATCCTGGCACCTGACAGGCAGCTGACTGTGACCTTCTCCTCATCCAACCTGGTGAGGGGGACATTTGTGTGCCTCACTATGGAATCTCCTATGACCAGGACATTTGGTTTTGAGGTGTTTTGCCTTAGGGGCTTATTCACTGAGACACTGGTATGTGTGTTGTTAAGTGTAGTAGATTTTGGTCATGCTGTAGTATGTGTGAATTGTTTCAGCTTGGGAGGTCTCTGGTCTTTTGGCAGGCTCTTAGTGAGTATCTCCACATATGTGGGTTTATGTGCCATGACTTTATCTTATCTGAGGAGAGGTGTGTGTGCTGACAACCTGTTTGATGTCTTGTTTATTGTTATGTAAGAGGATTGATTCTAGTTTCATAGTATAGTTACATCTCTCACATACTGTATTTGTTTGCTGTAGGAGCAAATGGCTGTCAGTATACATGAGGCAATTACTTTATTGCCTCAGGATGCCCATGTCAATCAGGATGGTTGGAGAAATGTTGGGAAACTGACTGTCCATTGCCGCAAGTTAAACCATAAGTACTATTAGGGGGTGGGCAAGTTAAATCAGCTTTTGCTTTAGGGATAGCAAGGGGACTTATTCTATTGAGGATTAGAGATTAAAAGTGTGGAAATGCTGCTCAGTGTTCAGCTGAGTTGCCCGGAGTACAGCAGGAAGGCCTGGGAGTTTTCCACTGACTCTTCTCTAGGGAAAAAGTTGTATCTAGACATTTGCATCTATACAGGACACTGCTAACCTGTGTTCCATGGTGCATAGCTACACCCAAACATGAGACTTAAATACAAGCAAATGTAAACAGTTTTAACACTAACTACCAATAGGAAAGCCCCACACAGAGACTTATTCCAGCAATCCCCAACTCAGATGGGTCCTGAGCTATACACTTCTGCCACAAGGGAGCAGTGAGGCCCTCTTAATTTAAGACAGCTGGTCTTAGTGCTCAAGTGATACCAAACAATCTAGATTCAGCAAGTCGGAATTCAGCCTATGCTATTTAAGGCAGAAGTAACAATGATACAAAGTGCGGAATGAAGCAGTCACAGTAGCAAAAAACAGTAAAGTAAAGCAGCAGTTCAATAAAATACAGTTCACAAAGAGCAATATAGGTTTAAATTATAAACCTTCCTAATGCAAAATAACTGATTTGGAGCCCAAGTGCTTAAACCAGAACAAAGACACTTACAATAACAGACACAGCAAGCCTTTACCAGCAATTCCTAACTCAGAAGGGCAGAGGCTACCCTCTCTTCCTGCAAGAGTATAGACTGCAAACCTTTTTAATGTAAAATAACTGGTCTGAAACCCAAGCACTTAAACCAGAACTAAGACACTTTTAGAATAACAGACACAATGAGCCTTTAACCAGCAATTCCCAACTTAGAAGGATTTAAGCTGCAGTACCTCTCCTGCCTCAAGAGTGTAGACAGCAAACCCTCCTTATGTAAGATAACTAGTTTGAAGCCCAAGTGCTTAAATCAAAACTAAGAGGCTTAGAATAACAGTTGCAATGTAATGAGGCTACTAACAAGCAGTAATAAATGCAGCAGAATAAATGCAAGAACAAGCAGCAAAAAGAAAAATAAAGTAATAAAGTAGAAAGAAGCACAAATACAATAAAAGCAGCTGAATAAAGTGCATAAGTAAGTGGGAAAGGAGGAAACAGAAGATAATTCAAGTTTAAGTGACTAAGGCGGTGGGCCTCCCTGTCTGATCTCTCCATACTCGGTGGAATGAGCTGATGGGGTGGGACTGGGAGAAGTGTCCAAAATCAGATTTATAGTAGGGGCAGGCAACTCAAAAGCAACCAAGTTTAAAAGTATAACAACAGTTGGGCAGGTGGGTAAGAAAAATCAAATGCAGACAGAGATCAGCAATAGTCAGGCAGAGAACAGCAAGCAAGCCAAACAAGCACTACATCTAAATAAAGATACCTCCAAATATTTCTAGTTAAATTAGGAATGCTATTTCTCAGCTTCTCCCACTAATTAGCTGGATGTTATTCACTGTCCGCAAAGGAATTATTTTCTAACTTTTCTAACTGAACCTAGCCAAGACCTCTTAAAACTCCAAAAGAACAAAAAATTTAAAACAAAACCAATGCAATATAACAAAAGGATAAAAAAATAGAAGTAACCAAACCTTAAATGAAAACATGAAAAACTTCAAAATCAAATGCAGAGATCAGAAATAGTCAGGCAGAGAACAGCAAGATAGCCAAACAAGCACTCCACCTAAATAAAGATGCCTCTAAATATTGCTAGTTAAAAGTGGAATGCTCGCTGCATAGACTCCAATTTAACTTGGCTAAAGAACGAAATGTTTTCTTCAAATTCTTCCAGAAAACTGGAACTGCTTGCCTGAAGAAGTAAGAAGCATTGCAGAATATGCTGTCTGTCAAAGAGAACTGAAAGAACTCCTTAGAGACAGCTATTACCGTGATATGGATCCAGGATAAGATCTCCTCTCTTGTGTTTAACTTAATAACTGAACTCTGAGTGCAGTCATTACCACATTATTCACTATACCTATGATAAAAGGAATATTTAACTGCTGCTAAAATAATCTACACCTCATCTAGTACAGACATTTATATAATTCAAATTTTATTTTCAGAGTTTGACATTTATTTCAGACTATAGTACTAATGTTTTGTAAACTCACTAAATTATGTAAGGATACTGAACTATGCATTTTGTTGCTTAACTGTCTTGTATTTCACTTTATTGTTCATTTTATTGTTATGATTTTTTTCTTACTATTGTATATCCGTTTGTCTTCAACATTGACCCAGGTTATAAATGAAAAGCATCCATTGGATAAGCTCACACACCTAGTTAAATATAAAACAATAAATAAAATGACAAGAATATAGTAACAAGTATGAACACAATACTGCAGATCATCATCAAAACAAAACAAAGTAGTTGTTTGATAACAGCTTTTGTTCAGCAGGCAGGACATTTACACACCTGTCATAACAATAGTTTTGCAGCCAGGCAATAACTTTATTTTTCATCCTTAGCTGCACTTACTGTTCTATACTACCTGAGCAAACAAAGAAAATAATTTCTGTTTGAAAAAAAATCTGTCAGCATGGGTGGTTTACTGCCATGTTGTCATCTTTGGAGGATTACCTTACACTTTTATTTTGCTCTGGTCCATGTCTAGCCATTGAGTTTTCCCCTACAGCTGCTTAATTGGTCTCTTCATTCCATCTAGGCTGAGAACCCTATGGTCCATTCCCTAGGGACAACAGTAAAGCAAATTGGAAGTAGTGTTGTCATTTGTGCAGGAATCAGGGTTTAAATCTTTATGACCCTAATACCCCATGTATGGCCAGTGTGTGTTTCTTTATGGCTCTAACATCCCATGCATGCCCAGTGAGTGCTTCTTTATGGCCCTAAAACCCCATGCATGCCCAGTGAGTGTGTCTTTATGACCCTAACACTCCATGCATGCCCAGTGAGTGCTTCTTTATGTCCCTAAAACCTCATGCATGCCCAGTGTTTCTTTATGGCCCTAACACCCCATGCATGCTCAATGGGTGTTTCTTTATGGCTGCTGCAACCACTTGCTTGTCAATTTTCCAATGCCTTCCACTTTCACTTGTGAACACAAGACCCCAAGCTATTTAAATGCTTTTATCTGAGGCAGCAGCTACCCCCAACACACACACACACACACACACACACACACACACACACACACACACACACACACACACACACACACCACCATGCATATGCACATGCACACACATATTTAGACATGCACACTTATACACACACACACACGTGCACACACACACACACACACACACACACACACACACACACACACACTTGCACATATCACACTTACACACATACCGCTATATTGTCCAAGAAAATTACAAACAGGAGGGAAGGGAAGAGAAGACAAACCTGTGATGGAGTCCTTCCCACAGTTTGAACAAGTCTGACTTCATGAAGAAAATATGGACACATCTCTTGCTTCTCAAATGCAAGAACCAAATGACATTGAGTAGCAGCCATGAGGCCACATAGTGCTGCAGCATTTATTACCAGATATTTAAGGTTGTGTAGTGATTCGTATCTCCTCAGGTCCACAAACCACATATAGGCAGTACTGAAAGACTCCCATCTTGACAGGGTGGAATCCACAATGTTCTTCCTGAATCAGTAGGTTGGCTATAAAACAAAAGTCAACCAGAATTGTAAAATGGGCGCCGAGGAAGGACAACCAGCACTCGACAAGTGCAATAAAGTAGTTTATTAATCCAAAGCCAGCAAGACACACTTATTCCACAAAGCAAGTCACAAAAACACATTATGACTCAATAAACAGCTGCATTTTTGTCCTAAAAAAGACTTCATCAGAAGAATCCACGTTTCCCAGACCCCCTAAATATATAATAAATACAAGATGAATCCTCCAGTAAACACATAGACATGATTAAACAATTAAAACATCCTAGTTAAAATCTCATTGAAATCAGGTCCACAGAAAATAATAAAAACGGAGTAAATACTAACTACTTCATGATATGAACCAACACTATAAAAAACATGTACAAATACACATATTTTAAGAATACTAAAAACATATGTATCTTTACCAAAAATGACCTAAATAATTAATCATAATACCATCAAATCCATGTTCCATAGAAGCCTAACTTAGAGCTTCATCTAGTGATGATTCATTTCTGGTTGTTTTTTGTACTTTTTCGGGCACTTTTTCTGCTTTTGTGTGTGGTGTATAAAACAAAAGTTTCATTTCCAACACCTTGACATAAGCTCATCTTGAGATAGTGACTTTATCATGGTGGAGGGATCTTTGTGGCATTGTAATCCTCAGCACTATGTTGTCTGGAGCTTATGCATTTGGAAGGGTCACCTTTCATGAACTAAAATAAGAGGGGGAACTAGGCCTATGGAAGTCCAAACTGTCCACATTAATAGTTCAGTTAAAGAATTAAAGAACCTCTCCCAAAACAAAGATGCCTTGATCCACTCTGGAGTCCAGCCCGTGGGTGGTATTTGGCAGTGAGTACATGGTGGCCAGTCAATGTATGTAGCCCATCAGGGCTGTACCCACAAAAAAAAAAAGATATATGGAAGCACCAGGTAGGCTCTGTCACTAATATGTCAGGGGAATGATATTTTATCCAAGCTTGTAGTTCTGGAATTTTGTTTACAATGCTTCAGAGGTTCACATGGAATACATTGATTTTTATATAAGTGGAGGCTGATATTGAACAGGATGGATGAAGGGGTTACATTGTAACCATGTGTATTTTAGTAATAGGTAAAGTAGCAAGGAGCTGTGTTTTGTAACATGTAGGCTAATAATATGAATATGAGGAAGGTTAGAGTGAGACATTGTATCATGATGGGGAGTGGTGAATTTAGGGTCTGGGATGTTTTAAAGGAGAGCATATTAGATCATGAAGAGTGGAGTACAGGTATTATCAGTTATAGTAATAGGAAAATGTAAGAGGTTGTTATTGGTTTGGTAGTATTGATTCATAGGAATCATAGGAATCATAGGTTAGTACTAAGCTAACTGCCCTTGCGAGCCATTGTAAGCCTAGCCAATTATCCCTTGTGAGACTCAAACCCTGCACCTTGTGCTTGTAAGGCAAACACCTAACCATTAGGTAGTATTGTTTTGAGGGTGTTTATCAGTCCTAGAAATTTGGTGATGTAAAAGGTTGCTATTGGTTAGTTGGGTTTTGGTGAAAGGTAGTTGTTGGAAATTGATAGTGCATTTGTGAGTCTGGAGCTAGGGTGAGATATAAATGTAGAAGAGGTGGGGGTATGTGGGTTATCAGGGTAGAGTAGGGGAGCAGAATGGTCTTGACCACAGCTAGGGTGAACACAGTAGGTAGCACCTAGCAGTTATGTATTTTGGCCAAAAAAGGAATAAGATTTCCTGACTGCAGAAAATCTTTTTTTCAGTTTAACTTTTATTAGGGGTGTTTGTATAACACAAAAAATGTAATTATTGTCAGAGGAAGTTTCTTTCTATGAGGTAAGGAAAATGGGTCTATATTAGAACATCGACTTTTTAAAACGTCGAATGTTCTAATATCGACCCCTATTCAGCGAATGCTGACAACATCGAACATGCAGAATAGCGAATTTTTTCCAAGGGAAAAAATTTGCTGTTCCGACACACATACACACAACACAAACACACCAAACAGCATGTGTGTGTGCTGTGCATGTGTGTGTTTTGCATGCACACTGAAAGCTGATGCGTCAGGAAATGTACAGGTAACAATAGAAGTATGTCTGATAAACTGAATACTGCATGCCATATAATGTACTGGAGTAAATGACAATGTGTGATGGGCACACCAACCCATTCATGGCCTTCTATTTCTATCATCAGTATATAAATATTATGACAATTAGAATGTTACACAATCAAGACATTGCAATTGTTATTACATCTTTGTGTCTTTTGTTATACGCAGTATAACTAAACTTCATGGTCCAGATCTGGTGACCATTACAGTATCGCAACAAATGTACTGGACAGTGATGTAACTTGGGCAAACATTACATATGTCCTGTTTCATATGTTTTGATGTTGTTAATTGCATATTGTGCTATCTCTTTACAGTTATGTTGGTGCATATATGAAGTTACAGTAATAAATAGTTGTTTCATATGTCTGCCTTTAAGACTGATTGTGTTATGTGACACATGTCAATACATACTGTGAAGCAGTAGACAGATGTGGCAAAATAGGATCACTTGCCACACAAATGAGAGTGTCCTCCTTTCCAGGACCTCCATAATGATTCAGTAACGTCTAGTGAGCATTGTGTAAATCTAGTTTATTTATGCAATACATACACATATGACTACTGTCGTGTTTTGTAACTAACCTGTCATACCAACACATTGCATGGTGTCACACAATATTAAATGCTTTCTGTCTATATACATAGGTAATGAAAATGTATTTTAACTGGCATATGCATTTATGTGTATACTTTATCAATGGCTGTGTTTTATTTTAGACATATTTGGCATATGACTGTGATGTATGTTATACACAATTTTGTAATTTGCCATTGGTTGGATGTATGCCTGGCATCACATAAGGTATTATAGTTGGACAAGATCAGACAGTAGTATAACATCACATACATAATAGTTACAACATGTAGACTGTGTAAGTTTTGTTTGAATTTACATTTATACATCAATTTAAGGTTAATATCTATTATGTATGTATAATGTTTTGTTCCTGTGTTAAAATTTAACAGAGCATTGGACCCATGCCGGCTCACCAATTGGATGATGATGATGATAACAACAACTCTCCAGACCACTGTCGGCTGAGTCAGACTCTGAGGACCAGGATGATTACCATGACAGGAATGATAATGATGAAAACAGAATGGGACCTACACATGCCATAGTTACAGCAGCTCACCATAGAAGAAATCCCCCAATACCATGCCAGGCAGACAATTTTCAGGACCAGTTCCAGGATGTAGTGGCAGACATCTTTCAGATGCAGATGAGGGATCTGACTTTTTTCAGGACATGATGTGGGCCATGCATGACTCCTTCCTGAAATTGCTAGAGAGACCTTTTGTGATGTTTGACCACATCAGGATGGTCCCTCAGGAATGTAAGAATTGTGAATGTGATCCACTTTTGTAATCCTGCCACCATGGTGTTTTTCATATTCACATTTTTACAGCTTATGCACAATTGTGCAAACATCCCATATTGCTGTCATACTTTTCTGACATGTGTCATAATGCACACTGCACATATCACGTTATATGTGGCTTTATCTTGCTGCTGCAGAATGACACACATTACCAAATGACACATTATTTACATGCTCATCATATGCTGTCACTAATGCATACATTGCTTCACATGGGCAGGGGTGCTACTCATTTAATCAGTATGTGCTTGTTCTCTTATGTATGCAGTGCAGCATAATATTATTATGTCAAATACACTTTGGCCCTGCAATTCATATATATGACTGTTGCAGTTAGCATAATGCGAGTGGGATACAATTGTTCTACTTGAGTTGTTTCTGTATATATTTAGGAGGGATGACAGCACCTCACATGCTATATTATTCCCATTCTTCTCACATAACAGAGTGAAGTCAGTCAAGTGTGTTTGTCTGTGCATGTTATCCATGTGTATGTATTGCACTCATTTGTGTATTGATTGTTACTGTCTTATGTCTGTTCAACAACATGACATGTCCTTGATTTTGTAACTTATGTAACATTGGTGGGTCATGCTGTCTCAATGGCACAATGACCTTGCATGTGTTATGTACTGGCAATTATTGTGCCATGTTGTTTTAGAGTACTGTGACAGGTGCATGAGAACATGTATTCTTCAAATACTCCATTGACATTCATTGGTCCCTTAATGAGTATATGGAGGTGTTAAACATCATTCATGACTCGCTTTTTTGTCTGTGCCTTGGTTATGGTGCTAACCAGTCTTTTTAAACATAGCTTATAGCAAGAAATGTATACACAGGTTAGCATACATGTCTGCGAGTATATATTTGTAGTACATATGCACTGATTTACATGGATGTACATGTGTATGGCTGTAATATGATCAATACATAACCACCCTTTTAATATGCAACTGATTAAATGCACTTATTCCATTTCTGTGCTGTACTTGTGTACACAGGGCTGTCCTTTGATCAGTCCTGCACATGTACAGTGATATTTATATAAATAACAATCATTAAGCCATCTATTGTATTATGTTTGCATGGCAATGTATATGGATATGTGATATTCAAGCCTACTTTTGTTGTGTATCAATGTTATTGTTTTTAACTGTTGCATGTTAATGTGTTGTTTGTGTCATTTGTACACCCACGTGTTTATAGCCATCCCTAATGAACTGCGAACATGTGTCAGATGTTGGCCATTTGTTTCAATGTACTTTGCAAGGACCTGATGCTCATCCTGTATTGTGGACATATGCATGTGCACTGTCTCCTTATCTATGACTGTCCTGCTTAATTCTGTGCCTACTTTCTCTTGCTGGCATTTCCTCACTGATGTGGGCTATCCATACCTCTCAACTGTCCAGATTTTTGCAGAATGTCCAGATTTTTGGCTCATACGTTCCTCATAAAATTTGTGGCTTTCTAGCAAATCACTGGGATGATCTGAGGACTGAAGTCCCTAAATAATGGCATACATTTGAATTTCAGACCTCAAATCCTTCAGAAAATGTATGTTAAAACAAACTCTGTTACTCTAGCAACCATTCTAAATTTATAAGAGCAATATTTAAAATGTGTCTATCTTTTTTAGTCTTTGTCCTCCCATTTTGTTGGGCATTGTCCAGATTTCTTGCACTAAGAGGTTGAGAGGTATGTGTCCATCCCCTTCCCCTTATATCTTTGGCCCATATGTTTCACATATGCATAGTATATGTTTTATGTATGTTTACCTTCCTACAACATATCATTGTTGTAATGTAGGTGTACTGGTAAATTATGACCATGTGTCACCATGAGGGGTATCATACACATGCATGGCATATGCACACAAGGTGGTGGCAAATGAGTAGATTCTATCAGTGTTTATATTGTACTTGTGTGCTATGCCTCCTGCCTATGCACAGGCTTCCATTCCTTAGCTTTCATTATCATATATGTATCAACGTTTACTTCATATTCCATGTCTTTGTTGTGGATATGTGTGATGAGCCTTCTTTCTGTTTGGTTTATATAATGCCATTGTAATGCCATTGCATACTACCTATCTGTGTTGTATACCTGAACACCTATATGTGTTACCTCTGGCATGGCATGTATGTTTGACATATGGATCCCATTTCACCTGCATTTGTGGTGTGTTTACTTATTTGTTTATTACACAGCCACATTAATTTTTTGCTGTGGTGCTGCTGTTTGGCACTGTACTTAGCTGATTAACTTTCACATGCAGGGCTGGAGGGTCTACATTCTGATCCTGCATTTGCTCATAAATGATGTTGTTTGGATTACACTTGCACTGCTGACAGCCTAGTAAATTATTCTATTCAATATCCATTGCATACTGCAATGACAGCACTCCCCATTTAGTGTTCTCCAACACGCACTTACTATCGGTCATACTCATCCTGGTAGGACTGTCACATAGTTTGCAACATCTCAGTAATGATTTGTACATTGGTACTTATGTATTTTTGCATTGCGGCATGGTTGGTAAGTATCCCTTCCCTGTTTGTCATTTTTCTTTCATCCATGCTGTATAATCTATATGTGTGCTATCTTTGTACCTTACCTATCCTTTAGGTGTATTTTAAACCCTTGTCTATCACTTTTTGTGATATTCATTATATTTTTGTACCTGCTCTTTTGCCCACCCCCTCTTTCCATGTCTTTTACATCCCTTCCATTCTCAAATAAAAAGTGGAGACTATTCCCACTGAAACAAATTGCCCCTGCTTCTCTGACTCTCCCTCTGACCTTTCTATTCCACATATGTTTTTCTATCACACTATTTCTTTGAAGGTGTGCATTACTTGTGTTCCCTGCACATGTCCCACACCCATTGCTAGCTACTATTAGGCGTGGTGAAGTAGCCAGGATTGCCCTTCACTTTACTTTTTTTTTTTATTAGAATTATTGCAAATTACATCAGATTCTGAAAACTGTCATGAGAGTATTTATATATGTTTGCCTACATATTACAATGATATCCATAAGTGTTTACAGATATTTGTCGCTTTTCAGACATAAAAGCTGATGTACATTTGTCTTCATTTAGAACTTTCCATGTATTACTGAAAGTTTCATTGGGCTTGTATACCTTGCACAGTTGTGCATTGATAATGCACATATATAAATTGCTTTCTGAATGAGTTTTCTTGAAATGCCTATTTGACATGACTGATTGTAGTTATGCTGACATTGCTGGTTATGTCTGCCTTACTATGAGGTATTGTGCAGCGTTCCATAAAGTTTATTGAATCCATCCTAGTATTCTCTGAAAATGTTTGATTCTGCCTTAAGGTTAAAATGTAACTTAAGTCCACTTAGATCCTAATAAGAATATACAAAGACAACTTATTTTAGCTACAGGTACCATATAATTTGCAGTTCTGGAACAAAGCAAAGCAGGCAAATCCAAGTACTCAGGAACAAAAATTAATTCGTAAACGTATTTTAATAAAAACGTTTTCGCTCCTGACCAAAGTAGGAGCTTCTTCAGACAAACACAAAAGAGCGCCAAATCACTTTTAAACTAAACATATCATGATGTCATATCCTTAGCAACAGCCAGATTAGAAACAATAAGTTTTCATTTTGCAAAAGTGAACTAGTTAAAATAAATACATACTTTGACATCATTACTCAATCTCCCTTAAAAAAGATGAATATATTTTAAGGACATTTCCACCAAAATAACGCCTTATAAAATCCTGATACCACATAAAAAGCATTCATCTAAATACAAAGCAGGCAAAGATTCAAAGTGAACCATACGTTTTAAACTACAAATGCCCCAAAAGTTTAAAAAGTTAAAACAAATAAGGTAGCTAACCTCTAACATTATAAAATTTTATCTAATATACCCCAAGTATATATTCTCAGCAATTCCTGTATGTGAAAATGTATATCATAGGGTCAAACAGGTTACATATGCAAGCAGTAAACATAAAGTGTTAAAGGATTAAGTGTGTCCCTAAACAACCTTATACAAAAAGGTTCCCAAACGGAGACTTTTTGTTTATCTAAGTGGCAAACATAGTAGGGGTTACTTTAGATCTAACACCCAATACTAATTTCTGAGGTAACTTTTATATTTTAGAATGACAGAAATATTACACGTTTCATTAAGACCAGGTGGGGAAAAGGCATTTAGTAATAGCTGCCATTCCAGTTCCTTTAATTCAAGTAGGAGGGTTTGAGGGCCCCCCCTGACCCCAACCTTCACTACGTCAATCCCCATAAATGAGAAACTATGTCCCACATGATCTAGGACATGTTTGGAAAGAGCGTTGTCGGTTTTTTTATTTTTTATGGCATAATTATGTTGGTAAACACGGTCTCGCAATCTGCGGTCCGTTTTACCAACATAAAATGCCGAACAACAATTACAAAATGCAATGTAAATTATTGATCTAGAGTCACAAAAAATCTTGTGTCTGATGTAATATTTTTCACCTCTTATCGTAAAAGAGTTCCCTGTTTTTAATAATCTAGGAAAGTTCCGATTTGCCTAGATAGGACGGGGTATAAATCTCCTGTTTGTAATAATTCTTTCAGGTTTTTACCCCTCTTGAAAACAAAACCGGGGGAAACACCCAAGATTTCAAGTAAATGGGCATTATTTACAATAAACTCCCAGTTTTTCTTAACAATAGAACACATGCTAAAGATGTGTTTGTTGTGTGTAATAACAAAACTGCTCTTGAAGTCATAGGGTGGAATCGCTGGAACCTGGCCTGGATGTGTAGCACCCTCATGGACTTTGAAGAGGAGTGTGGTATCCTTAAAAATATGTTCCAAAATAGAGGATATCCAAGGGAACTATTAGATAACCTAATTGATGAGGTCACTTTTAAAAGAATTTCAGGGTTTTACCAACCACTACTACAGGGTTTTACTCGGCATAACCCCCAAATGACTGTGGACTTGGAGACAGTATCAAATAGTAATGAAGTTGACAACCTTTTGGTTGAATATAACACCACAGGCCAGGTTCCAGCGTTTCCACCCTATGACTTCAAGAGCAGTTTTGTTATTACACACAACAAACACATCTTTAGCATGTGTTCTATTGTTAAGAAAAACTGGGAGTTTATTGTAAATAATGCCCATTTACTTGAAATCTTGGGTGTTTCCCCCGGTTTTGTTTTCAAGAGGGGTAAAAACCTGAAAGAATTATTACAAACAGGAGATTTATACCCCGTCCTATCTAGGCAAATCGGAACTTTCCCCTGCGGGTTCTGTAATTGGTGTAGATTATTAAAAACAGGGAACTCTTTTACGATAAGAGGTGAAAAATATTACATCAGACACAAGATTTTTTGTGACTCTAGATCAATAATTTACATTGCATTTTGTAATTGTTGTTCGGCATTTTATGTTGGTAAAACGGACCGCAGATTGCGAGACCGTGTTTACCAACATAATTATGCCATAAAAAATAAAAAAAACGACAACGCTCTTTCCAAACATGTCCTAGATCATGTGGGACATAGTTTCTCATTTATGGGGATTGACGTAGTGAAGGTTGGGGTCAGGGGGGGCCCTCAAACCCTCCTACTTGAATTAAATGAACTGGAATGGCAGCTATTACTAAATGCCTTTTCCCCACCTGGTCTTAATGAAACGTGTAATATTTCTGTCATTCTAAAATATAAAAGTTACCTCAGAAATTAGTATTGGGTGTTAGATCTAAAGTAACCCCTACTATGTTTGCCACTTAGATAAACAAAAAGTCTCCGTTTGGGAACCTTTTTGTATAAGGTTGTTTAGGGACACACTTAATCCTTTAACACTTTATGTTTACTGCTTGCATATGTAACCTGTTTGACCCTATGATATACATTTTCACATACAGGAATTGTTGAATATATATTTGGGGTATATTAGATAAAATTTTATAATGTTAGAGGTTAGCTACCTTATTTGTTTTAACCTTTTAAACTTTTTGGGGCACTTGTAGTTTAAAACGTATGTTTCACTTTGAATCTTTGCCCGTTTTGTATTTAGATGAATGCTTTTTATGTGGTATCAGGATTTTATAAGGCGTTATTTTGGTGGAAATGTCCTTAAAATATATTCATCTTTTAAGGGAGATTGAGTAATGATGTCAAAGTATGTATTTATTTAAATTAGTTTACTTTTGCAAAATGAAAATTTATTGTTTTTAATCTGACTGTTGCTAAGGATATGACATCATGATATGTTTCGTTTAAAAGTGATTTGGCGCTCTTTTGTGTTTGTCTGAAGAAGCTCCTACTTTGGTCAGGAGCGAAAACGTTTTTATTAAAATACGTTTACGAATTAATTTCTGTTCCTGAGTACTTGGACTTGCCTGCTTTGCTTTGTTCCACTACTGTTTCGTTTTTGTTGGCTTATATAATTTGCAGTTCAGTTAGCTCATTCTAAAGACCACTGGCTCAGATTAATGTTATTTTGAAAGTATGATGGGAGTATGCTTCTAGAGGCATGAAAATCCCTAGTTCCCCTCGTGGCTGCTGCATGCTCCTGGTCTGCTCCCTCTCACTCTCACTATACAGCCTCTCCTCCTAAGCTTGCTCTGCCTACCGGCCAAGCCTTCCTGGATTTCCAAGACCAGCAAAGTTCACCTTGTTTGCCTGTCTCCCTACAGAGACACTCCTGCTCTTTCTCACAGTAGAGAGACAGCAGAGAGAGCTAGAGGACAAATACACAACTATACAGCCTCTCCTCCTAAGCTTGCTCTGCCTACCGGCCAAGCCCTCCTGGATTTCCAAGACCAGCAAAGTTCACCTTGTTTGCCTGTCTCCCTACAGAGACACTCCTGCTCTTTCTCACAGTAGAGAGACAGCAGAGAGAGCTAGAGGACAAATACACAACTATACAGCCTCTCCTCCTAAGCTTGCTCTGCCTACCGGCCAAGCCCTCCTGGATTTCCAAGACCAGAAAAGTTCACCTTGTTTGCCTGTCTCCCTACAGAGACACTCCTGCTCTTTCTCACAGTAGAAAGACAGTAGAGAGAGCTAGAGGACAAATACACAACTATACAGCCTCTCCTCCTAAGCTTGCTCTGCCTACCGGCCAAGCCCTCCTGGATTTCCAAGACCAGCAAAGTTCACCTTGTTTGCCTGTCTCCCTATAGAGACACTCCTGCTCTTTCTCACAGTAGAGAGACAGTAGAGAGAGCTAGAGGACAAATACACAAGTATGTAACATGCTATAGTCACTGCCTGTTTCTGATCTGAGATTATTGTCCTATCACTTGCCTGGTGCCAGTGAAGGGTCCCAACCAGAGAAGCCTGCAGCCTGCCCTTAGTACTAGGTGCCCCCCAAATATCTGCCTCATCCCTGGTGCATTTTCCTACACCTGACTTCCCATCCTACCTCTACTTTCTGTCTTCTCCATTTTCCTTTATTCTACACTCCAAGAGTCACATTTTCCACCTCCCTTACCTCCCTCTGTACTTACCTCCATCTAACTGATTGTTTCTCACACTGCCCTGCTGCCTACCTTCCTTAGGTGTACCCGCTCCGTTCACCCTGCGGGCTCACTCTGCTCCCCTACCCTACCTCCAATTCCCACCCCCACTACATCTACATTTATACCTTCCTAACCAGTCCCACTTCCTCCCAAACTACACTAACCACCTCCTACTTCCCCTCTACTAATTAAACCACTCCCCCTCACCATCACATTCCTCACACCCCCTACCTTCACCACTATCCTTAACTACCTACTTAGCACCTACAGCAGTCCACCTTTTTCAACTTTCACTAAATATAACTCTCTCATAAGACACCTCATCACACCTCTCAACATATCCTATCACACAATAACATGTTCACACCCCTTTGTAACTACACTATACACTACACTTTAACAACAAACACATCATGACTACTAAGTGCACATCATTCCTAATCCATCTACTATTACTTCTCATCCTTACATACTTCCACTACCTCTCTCAACACAACACCACAAACCATATACCACCCTTTCACTCCACAAGCACTCTCCCCTCTTCCCACTTACATTCATTTCACTTAATAACACCTGAACTCTATCCCATTAACCTCAATCTATTCTTTAAATTCAAAATAACTTCTCCTTATAAACTCCATAGTCCCTTCCTAAGCTCCAGTATCCACAAATATCCAATAAACAATAGTATTCAAACTACATAATCCAAACACATTCGTAACTTAATCAAATACCTTACACCCATACTTCTATCCGGTGACATACACCCTAACGCAGGCCCAGTCACCACTACCTCTATATCAAAATCCATTCTACTAGCCTCTCTAAATGCCCAAAGTATAGCAAATAAAATCCCTAATCTTCTCGCATGGCTTTTCCATAACAAACCTGACGTCTTAGCTATTTCTTAAACCTGGCTAAAACCTCATATAAAATACACTGAAATTCTTCCACGAAACTACTCAATAATCAGAAAAGACAGATCTCACAAAAAAGGTGGCGGGGTAGCTTTACTATATTCTTCCATCCTATCCATTACCCCCTATAACAAACCCATTCCAAATTTCTCCAATGCAGAACTACTGTTAGTTATATTTCAGCTAAATAAACATAAACACATCTGCATAGTTTCACTTTACATCCCCCCTGGCAACAGTGTCTCAGTATTAGAAGATATCCTATCCTGGCTTTCTATCAATATCACCTACGAAACTATTATCATGGGTGACACAAATATTAATTGGTCTTCCATTCAATCCTCCACACACCCTATACATATTAACCTTTTTAAATACTCTCAGCTCATCAACCTACCTACAAGACCCACTAAAGATCTCTCCACTGGCAGTACCCTAGATTGGATCTTAGTCTCTCACCCCCACTATTATACTGACAGTGGAACTCTTCCCAACTCCCTCAGTGACCATCTTCCCATCTTCACCAAATGTCTTCCATGTACACTACAGGCAACACATAACTATATTAGCAGTTGCAACCTAAAAAAACTTTAACCCAGTAACCTTCTCAGACTCCCTAAAATCAATAAATTGGGGCCCACTAAAAACTCTACCCCTGGACAATGCTGTAGCTTACTTCAATACTAATTTCCTAAATCTCCTGGATAGCTTCGCACTCATAAAAACCAAAAGAATACGGAACAATACTGCCCCCTGGTTAACAAAAAACACACTAACTGCCATGTGTCTGAGAGACAAAACCTGGGCACGCTACCAAAAAACAAAACCCCCTCTAACCTTAACGAATTCAAAACTCTTCGTAACAAAGTTAAAAAGCTTATTATTATAGATCGAAAAAACTACTTCTCCACACTTCAAAACAACCATAAAACAAATCCTCAAAAATTCTAGAAAGGCATCAACAAACTCCTAAAACCTGGCACTATAGTAAACCCAAGTCCAGACCCAAATGCTCCAGATATCAATCTCACCACCCAATTCAACTCTTTCTTCTTAGACTCTATCTCTAAACTAACCACTTCCTTCTCCAATATCAACCCACCCTCTATGCCCACACCCCTCCTCCTACCCCCCCATCTCCTACCTCTCATCTCCCATCTTTCTCCCTAAAACCCATCCCTACCTCTACCATAAAAAAACTATTGCAAAAGCTTAAACCATGTACTAATGCACCTGATAATATACCCTCATCCTTCCTTAACATAGCTGCCAAAGCCATCTCCTTTCCCATTAGCATCCTAATAAATCGATCTATCCAAGAAAGTTATGTTCCAATACTCTGGAAAAAAGCTTTCATCATACCTTTGCATAAAGGAGGCAAAAACAATGACATCTCTAACTTCCGCCCCATCGCCATCCTTTCTCCAATATCTTAGAAAAATGCATCCATCTCCAACTCTTCCCCTATCTCCTAGATAATAACCTACTAACCTCCACACAACATGGTTTCAGACCCGACCACAGCACCATGACTGCCCGCCTTTCCTGCCTAGAAACTGTAAATGCAGCTAGAGATTCTGGCTGTATTGTAGCCACCCTCCTTCTCGACCTCTCTAAAGCCTTTGATACTATATCTCATAGCCTTCTCCTTACTAAGCTATCTAACTTAAACCTTTCCCCTGCCGCTATCAATTGGTTCACCAGCTATCTCTCCCACAGGCAACAAGCAGTCAAATGGAAAACAGCCATCTCCCCCTTCCTGAACACACCCACTGGAATCCCACAAGGCTCCATCTTGGGCCCTCTCCTCTTCAATATATTCATAAATGACTTCTATCACTCAGTTCCCCACACCAAACTCATTCAATATGCAGATGACTCCACAATTATCTGCACAGCCACATCCATTCCAACTCTCTTAAAATTGACCCAAGACGCCTTCTCTACCACTGAACAGTGGATGAAAAACAATCATCTTGCTCTCAATGCATCAAAAACCAAGCTTATGATATTTACCCCCTCAAAAACACAACCATTGACAAAAATACATTCTCTATCATCAGCCAAAACCACACACCTCTTGAACTAGTATCAGAAAGCAAACTACTAGGGGTCCAGATTGATGACAAACTCACATTCAATAGCCACTTACTACTAAACATAAAAAAACCCCACATTAAACTTGGCATGCTTTATCACCAAAATCAATTCCTCTCTACAACTACTAAACTCACTCTGGCTACAACATTCCTTATCCCTTCCCTTCTTTACAGCGCTCCTATCCTAACAAACCTTCAATCATCCCTTAAAACAAAACTGTCCACATGCTATAATAAAATTGCAAAATTTGCCACTGGCCACAAAGCATCTACCCACCACTGTGTATCTCTCCACAAACTAAAGTGGCTTGAGCTTCCTAACTATCTGTCCTTTACTCAGCTCAGTTTTGCCCACAAACTCATTTTCCAACCATCCCTCTGTCCCTCACTCACCTCCACCTTTAAAATGCACATGCCTCAAAGACTCCTAAGATCTAATAACCAAAATCTAATAGAACTGTACAAACCTCTTCACTCTCCAGGAAAAAAACCTGCTGTCCTTTGCCCTGGCACGCCAATGGAACTCCCTTCCCCCCTTCATCTGCACTACTACAAACCTCCCAGCTTTTAAAAAAATCCCTGCATACACATTTATCATCCTCCTGGGAATGCTCCTGCTCTCATACCTCCTAGTTCAACCCATCCCCTATTGACTGCCTCTTCTCTTAATTAGTTTAACATAAGTAAGCAACAACTCCTAATAAGTCTCAAATTCTACTTTTCCTTAAGTCTCAAATTCTACTTTCCTTTCAAGATACATCATATTGCAATTGTTATTGCCATTTGCTATGCTATACTTTACATATAAAATGTAACCAGAATACTAGAATTTTACTACTTATAACTTAGACCCTTCTCTATGAAACCATCTCCTTTTTGACTTAGACCCACATTTGGCTACTCCTATCAACCACTATTATTGCCTTATTACCACTGTTGTTGATAATTGCTTTTAATATGATCTGTTGAATATGATTGTAAGTGTTAAAGTGTGAACCTCAATTACTTGTAATTCCTTGTACTTTGTTTTGGAGCTTTTCTCACCAGGACTCCATTGAAAATGGGTACTTCGGGCCCAATGGACTATCCTGGTAAATCAACTACAAATAAATAAATAAAATAAAATAAATAAAATGTATGTAATCTGAGACCCAGACAAGCTATAGAGAAAGGATGCTACAATTATTTTTCAATAATACTCACACTTCTAATCTAGAGAACTGCTTTTCCATATTTTATTAAGCCACATTTATGTTTTATGATAACCAGATAATTTACTAATTGCATATGAAATTTGGTGCATTCTTAACTTAATTGAATTACTATCTGAATGATAGAAGGCATTGTGTAAGACTATACAACAATATACTGAACTTTATACTCTAAACTATGGCTCAGGTTGTCTGTCACAAGTAATATTGCATTCTAAATGCATATTATACAAAATAGGAAATCCATGAATTACACTAAATATAACAGATGCCAGATTAATAGCATATAAGATGTTATAAAAACTTATCAAAGTATGAATCTCTATCAGTCAGCATACTCACATATACAAATATGCAGGAGAATTTCAATAAATATTTTGAATCAAAAAAGAAATTTCCAGTTTGAGCCATATAAATTTAGGAAAGCAGAACACAAAACATGAGAATATAAATACATGCTACACAACATTGAGGAATCCAGCAAAAGCTTTAATTTCACTGATGTAAATTATCATTTCAAAACAGGTTATACAAAAGCATGCATAAGAAAGGGTACATACTAAGCACCAGCTGATCAAGATGTGACACTTTATGATCTGTTAGACTATGATAACTCATTTGATTTGTATGAGATATTCTTCTTCTGGCTTTTCCTGGTTAGGGGTCACCACAGTGGATCACCTGTCTGCTCATGATTGGCAGTAGAGCTTTATGGTGTTGAGTTGCCAGCCCAGCGCCCAAACTTCCACGGAAGACACACACATGCACTCACGCTTAAGGACAATTTAGAGTGTCCAATCCACCTACAGCATGTCTTTGGGAGGAAACCGGAGCACACCCACACGACCACAGGGAGGACATGCAGACTCTGCAAAGAAGGCACCCCAGCCAAGGATCAAACTGGTGAACCTCTTGCTGTGAGGTGACAACACCACTGTGGCCACCCATTTGATTTGTATGAGATACAAACTAGAAATATATCAGGTAAAAAGAATAACAAGATAGATGCAACTAAAATGGGAAATTCAACAGTATAATACAATAAGCACACAGCCCTAAAACACAAGATGTGTCAAAGGACAAATAAGTAATATGAGGTGATAAAGTAATACAGCTTGGAGACATTTCAAAGGTAATTATCCATGGAGAGGTATTTATCCAGCAAGAGGCAAAGTATATAATATATGTGAGAAACTGAACTACTCTGCAAAAGAAAAAAACAGTGTAGCCAAATATAAAAATAAAAAAGTATAAAAGAGGGTTATCAACTCACAATGAACAATACACGTTTCAAAAAACAAAGTATACACAGTAGCAGATTAATTTAAATGATTTGCATATTTAATGTTGCACTGTAGACCCATTTCGGTCATTATGTGTAAATCAAAGGTAAGGGTAAATGCAAGAGAGAGAGAAGGAAGCACAACTCTCACTATTCAACCATGAAAATGTAGAACACTGCCTAACATAATGTGGAACAAATGTGAAAAATGTAGAACACATACTAACAGCTCATGAACATCTTCAAGTAGGAAGCCTAAAGAATGGTTAAATGTGTCATTTTATATTCGTAAAAAGTCCTTGTAATGAATTAATAAGATTCAATATTATTTACCATGGATATCAGTTCAAAAAGTCTTTTAACACAAATATGTGACAGACCCTTTCTATGTAGAGCTAAGAAGAACACTATTTTTTAAGACTCAAAATAAGAAATATTCATCATAATGAGGTACACTCGAGAAGTATTGATAGAGGGGGAAGGAAAATAAAGTTTAGAGTAACAAATTCAACAAGCATGTTTTTGATCTGTAGAGAAACAAGAGTACTCAGAGAAAACTCACATAGATATTGTGAGAACATGTTTACTGCAAACAGACAGTTGCTATCTACATTTTAAATGCCTTTATTAAATCATCACCATACCTCTCAGCTGTACAGATTTTCACAGACTGTCCAGATTTTCACCTCATATGCTTGGTCTGTTTTTCATAAAATTGTAGTGTTCTGGAAAATTAGTGGCACATCATTAAAGACTGAAGTTGGAAAATAATGACAGGCACTTGAGTTTCAGACTTCATTCCCTTCAGAATATTCATGCTAATGCAAAACATGTTATTCTATCAACTTTCTAAGTTTGTAAGAGCAATATTTAAAAAAGTCCCTATTTTGGGGCCTTTGTCCCACTTTTGTTATGGCTTTGTCCAGATTTCTTGCTCTAAGAGGTTGAGAGGTATGATCATCACATTTTCATATGACATGAGAATATACACATTAATATTAAAGAAAACAAATTGTAGCAAGTATCCATTGTATTGCTATGCAGTATACATACATATTTTCTTTTTAACAGTTTGCATTCACTCCAACAGTAAATATGTTGTTCAATCTCTGCCTTCCCTTTAACCTAATTCCTCTTTCTAAACATTATTCTGAATATACTGCCCACATAAAATCCATTTATTTCTCTGAATTTTGCTCCTTCATTTTCTAATGATTCCACCTCTCATTATTTTATCTCTCTTATAATGCTCCTTTTCAACAGCCAGTTACATTAAACTTAGTAAGGCCTTACTAGGTCTGGGCAAGTCAGATCCTATATCACAGATGTACCGAATCATTTTCCTCATTACAATCACTTGTTCCCCCCGCATTTGTGTCAAAGTAGTCCTTAGGGGATTTCCAACTCATTATATTCCTCAAAAACATGTTCCCAATTATGTCTTTCTTCCCCATCACACCTCCAGCATTGGCAATTTGCATGACAGAAAAGCTCTCTGAAGTCTGCTTGTGGTATAAAATATATATACAAACACTTCATGCAAAAATCCGGAACTTTCTGGACTTTATTGCATATTGGGAGCTTTACAAGTTCATTCCTATTGTTCTTTTATAAATTGCCTTTCCAGTCTCTTTTTCTAAACTTTCTAACCTCTTCTGATTCTTACAGTTATCGTGCAATATTTTATACACTCTACAAACTATAACTTTTTAATAGCTGCTTCTGTTTTAGATTCAAATAAAACTCTGTCACAGCTGGCCTTTCACTTAGCCATCCATGTCCCTTTCTGTGTGCTTATACTTTGTCACCTATCCTTCATAGGGAAGGCAGTCTCTAACCTGCAGTCCACACTTCTGCTTAGCCTGATGTCTGTATTGGCCTCAAACCTTGATTCTATGGTGCAGAAAATATAACCATTATGGAGACTGTGCTTGCTTAATGAAACAAAAATAATGAAATAACGCAATGAAAAAAGACAAAAAGTACGTGTTTATATAAAATATAAAGCATTCAATGTAGTGACATGAGAAGTGAGTGTGACAATAATGAACAGTAAAGTAATAATGTTGATGGACTTAGGAACATCTTTACAACTTTTAGAAATCATGTTTAGACAGTCGAAACCACATTTGAAAATGTCACAGAAATTATTGTTTCCATACAATTCAGACAAAGCACTACCAATAAAAAGATACTCTATGCAAATGAACAAACAAACCCATATTTTTAAGTTATAAAAAAGAACAGGGTCATCTTTGCTAAGCAGTTTATCAGCAAATGAACCTGGGATCATACAAATATTAAACACAGTAGTGGCAAAAACAATGGCAGAAAAATACAAAATATACTAAGCTAATATAATATACCTCTTTGAAGTCATAAGTGAACTAAATAAATTATCAAGTAAAGCTGCATATTTACTTTAGTACAGAACTAGTTACAGAGGCTCAGAAGAGAATCCCATACCACTTTAAACAATAGTAACCAGCTCCAAGGCTGGAGACCTGGCTAAGATCTAGATGACATGAGTTTGATTAGCTGCATGAGCACTGGAGAAACCACGTTGGGTGCAGAAGTGATGGTTTTATATCAGCTTGCCCATTCAGGAGAGAGTTTGTGGGTTACTGCTTAAAAATTGACACTCCCTGGTGATGACTTGGGAGTTTATCCCAGCTGTGAGCAAGCTGTCAATCATTTGGTAGCAGGAACCTTGAGCAACAGTCAAAGTCTTTCTATGTGCTTGATGAAAGCACTTATTGAAGTTTGGGGGTATTTTTTTTTCTATTTCTGATGTCTTTCAGCTCTTCATTCCTCATTTGATATATATAAAAACACAAGTGTTTAATTTTCAACTTAATTTGTTGATTCCAGGAATGTTAATTATAAGTGTGTTTTGGTCAAATGGAGGACCAACTGATACTTCACTGACAAGAGTGTCACCTTAGAGTTTCCTGAGTTTGATAGTATCCTTTTTGGCACTTTTCTCTGTGAATGTGTATCCAAAAATGCAGTTAACTCTGAAGCTGTGTGGTGCAATCATAAAGTAATAGTAGTTACTATGGCACTGGAAATCCTTATGCTAATATGTTCATCATGATGCTGATATCAGTGCTGCAGGACTGTTTCCTCTTCTAGAACTGAACAGTAGATCAAAATTTGCAACTTACTGTGCATTATAAATTCAGTGTGCTATGTAAACAATAACTAGTGGTGGAATAGATTGTGCAGTATTTATCTGTAATTCTAAGAGTGGACCATAAGAGTAAGGCCTAAGCTGTCTGAGGCATAACTGGGTAAGTGCTGTATGTCTCACACATCACCACTGATTATAGCATTACACCATGGCCCATTTTTAATACAGTTTTAACTATGCTTGCGTTTCATGAGGGTTGGCTGGAAAGGAACATATTTCAGAAAAAAAAATTGTTCCTTGGTGTTATCTTCGTCATTTGTGCCATAGTGAGTGTTGCTGCATATGTAGCAGAAAAGTGTCTGAAAAATCAGAAAATTGATGAAGCTTGCTTTGTAGGTAGGTCTTTGGAAAGGTTTTACATTCACCCCCCCCCCCCCCCCATTATTCCATGTATGAAAACTCTGGATTTCAAGAACCCATTTGCATATAGCATGTTATTCAAGTAATATATATATATAAACCTAACTCAACCTGAAATGTTTGAGCTTCACAAAATACAAAATAAAATAACAAACTGCTGAGCTTCACAATGAGCATCACTGCTTTTTGTGCTACTGTGCTAACCTTAACTTTCTCTAAAAACTCTCACTGTCTAGTTTTTCTCAGTTTAAATGTTGCACATACCTGGCAATCTCAAAACTGTTAGCTAGTATAATTCACATTCTGCATTATTGGGGAAATAAAACAAGCATGCTAGTAGCCAACTTGAAAACACATCTCTATTTCACATCTCATCAGTAGCTGATGGCACTTATTGTATTATCAGAGTTTGTACATGTCAGTCGCCAACTGTTAAACTGCTTATATGTTCAGTCATTTCTAAGGACAAGTATTACTACTCACAGTTATAAAATGTCTTAATTGGACAGCTTTTTAAAATGATTTGAATTCTTTTAAAATGTCTTAATCAGACAACTTTTAAAATGTCTTACTTAAATGTTTTAAAATGCCTTAATCAGGCAGCCTTTTAAAATGTCTTAAATGTTTTAAAACTTCTTAATCAGACAGCTTCCAAAAACTCTTTCTCCTAAATTAGCAACTGATTTCAAGCTTATAACACACATAGGCCTAATTGTAAAATTTTAGAGAAACTTAACAAATTTTCAAACCTGTAAACACATGATTTGTTTTCCACATAAGCAAAATGGATAAATTGTATTACAGTTAGTTCAATTTATACTTTCATTGATTTTATATTATCTAATGTGGAAGAAGACCATATTATAGGAACCATATCTGTAGACATGTCAAAACAGTGAATTATGACCAGCTTACTAGCTGGTTACAGATTCTCAGCTGAAGTAATCAGATGGTTCAAAATTATCTTACAGCAGATCTTTTCTAGTTATTTAAGAATGGAATAGGTCACATATTGGTTATTTTTCGGCTGATATTCCTCAAGGGTCTCTTTTAGACCCTCTGCTTTTCTTTATACTTAACTCTGAACTACCTCATGAGCTTTGCAACATTGTACTCTATTCTGCACATTAATGACATAGTCCTGTTAAAGTCTAGTAATTCTATTACAAAACTTCAAAACTTCTTACAAGAAGAATTAAACCAAGTTGTGTCTTGCCTTTAAAATAATAAACTCTTCATAAACCTTTAAACCACTTTAATGTTACTTCATGCCTCTCAGTCACTAAGATATTCTTCTTTCTAACTGCTTCATTAAAGACCCTTCTGGAAGTTTTCTGCTAAGGAGGGACAAACAGAAACATTTAGGACTATGGATTGATCAGTTTGATTGTTTGCAGAGTGAATCTATGATCAGCACCACCTGCCCCTGTCCATGAGGGACATAGATGCCGCCCCAAGGGTGCATTTATGGTCTTTCATCCAGTTGTCCAGGTTGAGTTTAAATAGGTTCACTAAGGAGCTCTACTTAACGTGAAGTGGGAGCTTATTTCAGAGTAGCGGAAGTCTCTGAGAGACATTTCTGTCTCTCCATGTTTTGTTTAAGTCACAGTCTTGGTTGAGATCTCTGCAGCAAGTGACTCTTGTCCCATTCAATTTGCAGATGTGCAGCATTTCCATTAGGGCAGGGTCAGAGACTGCTCTATAGGCCAGGCACAGGTTGCCTGTCAGCAGTCTGTAGGACACAGAATACAGCAACAGAACATTCAGTCTTTCCATGTAGGTCATGGTTTTGGAGTCCCTGAATTCTCTTGGTCAGGAACCTCCATGGTCTCTCCAACTGCTATAGGCATCTGGTGAGGTACATGCAAAATGGAGCATTGTACTCTGTTACTGGTCTGATGAGTGTGGAGTACAGAAAAATTCTAACATCATTGGTCTTGGATGCGATGCCCTTACTTATGAGGTGCGCAACGTAAAAGGCTTTCCTTACTGTTGTAGACACATGGTGATCAAAGTTTAGACTGCTAACAACTTATGTTCCCAAGTCACCCACCACTGGGTTTGGGCTTAGGGTGGTGCTGCCTATATTGTAATTTGGTCATAAGATGGTCATAATTCACTGTTTTGAAATGTCTACAGACATGGCTCTTATAATATGATCTTCTTCCACATCAGATAATTTCATTTGTCTGTGTAAACCCATCCTATAATATGCTAGTACTTTCACCTGGACTTCTGAGAAATAGATTCCAGACAGCAGAGGACCTGGCACAGACCCTTGTGGTACCCTTCTGGTAGAGATGGAATCCCCAACTTTGACAGTATGGGTTCTGTCAGTGAGCCAGTTGACTACCCACCTAGTGACATATGGGTTATGTCATTAGTTGATGTAATTGTTGTTGAGTGACTTGAGTGCATGCGTAATTTTATGGATGACCGTGACCTTCTCCTTGTCCAACCTGGTGAGGGGGGCATCTGTTTGTCTCACTATGGAATCTCCTATGATCAGGACATTTGGTTTTGAGGTATTCTGCCTTAGGGGCTTATTCATTGAGACATTGGTATGTGTGTTGTTATGTGTAGTAGATTTTGGTCATGCTCTAATATGTGTGAGTTGGTTGAGCCTGAGAGTTCTCTGGTCTTCTGGTAGGCTCTTACTGAGTATCTCTGTGTATGTGGGTTTATGTGCCATTATTTTTATCTTTTGTGAGAGGAGAGGTTGACAACCTGTTTGATGTTTTGTTTATTGTTATGTAAGAGGACTGATTCTAGTTTCATAGTATAGTTACATCTGTCACATACTGTATTTGTTTGCTGTAGGAGCAAATGGTTGTCAGTATACATGAGGCAATTACTACATTGCCTCAGGATGCCCATGTCAATCAGGTTGGTGGGAGATATGCTGGGAAACTGACTGTCCATTGTAGCAGGTTAAACCGTAAGTACTGTTAAGGGGGTGGGCAAGTTAGATCAGCTTTTTCTCTAGGATTAGGGATTAAAAGTGTGGCAATGCTGCTCAGTGCTCAGCTCAGTTGCCTGCAGAGCAGCAGGAAAGCCTGAGAGGGTTACACTGACTGTTCTCTAGGGAAAAATTTGTATCTAGGCATTTGCATATACACAGGGCACTGCTAATCCCTATTGCATGGTGCACAGCTATATGCAAACACAAGGTTTAAATACAAGCAAATTTAAACAGTTTTATTACAGACTACCAATAGGAAAGCCACCACAGAGTCCCAACTCAGATGGGTCCTGAGCTACACACTTCTGCCACAAGGGTGCAGAGAGGCCCTCTTAATGTAAGATGGCTGGTTTTAGTGTTCAGGTGATATCAAACAGTCTAGATTCAGCAAGTCTGAATCTAGCCTATGCTATTTAAGGCAGAAGTAACAATGATACAAAGTGCAGAATGAAGCAGTCACAGCAGCAAAAAATAGTAACAATGAAGCAGCAGTTCAATAAAATATAGTTCACAAAGTGCAATACAATCTTAAATTATACTTATTTTTAGACGATTTCAGTGGATGCATTGGATTTTTGAGCAGCTCCAGTAAACTGTGTAGACCATAAACTGTCATAATGCAAAATAACTGGTTTGGAGCCCAAGTGCTTAAACCAGAACAAATACACTTAGAATAACAGGCACAGCAAGCCTTCACCAGCAATTCCCAGCTTAGAAGGGCAAAGGCTACCCTCTTCTCCCACAACGGTGTAGACCACAAACCTTCTTAATGTAAAATAACCAGCCTGAAGCCCAAGCGCTTAAACTAGAATTAATACACTTTTTGAATAATAGACACAATGAGCCTTCAACTAGCAATTCCAAAATTAGAAGGATGTACGCTACCTCTCCTGCCGCAAGAGTGTAGACCACAAACTTTCCTTACGTAAGATAACTAGTCTGAAGCCCAAGTGCTTAAATCAAAACTAAGAGGCTTAGAATAACAGTTACAATGTAATCAGGCTACTAACAAGCAATAATGAATGCAGCAGAATAAATGCAAGAACAAGCAGAAAAAAGCAAAAAAGCAAAATAAAGTAGGAAGAAGCACAAATACGGTAAAAGCAGCTGAATAAAATGCAATTTTTTAAGTAAGTGGGAAGGGAGAAAACAGAAGATAATTCAAGTTTAAGAGACTAAGGCAGTGGGCCTCCCCGACTGATGTCTCCATACTCAATAGAATGAGCTGATGAGATGGGACTGGGAGAAGTGTCCAAAATCAGATTTATAGTAGGGGTGGGCAACTGAAACGCCATCAAGTTTAAAACTACAACAACAGTTGGTCAGGTGGGTAGGAAAAATCAAATCCAGACAAGAGATCAGCAATAGTCAGGCAGAGAAAAGCAAGCAAGCCAGACAAGCTTTCCAACTAAATAAAGATGCCTCCAAATATTGCTAGTTAAATGAGGAATGCTCTATCTCAGCTTCTAATTAGCTGGATGTTATTCATTGTCTGCAAATTAATTATTTTCTAACTTTTCTAAGACCTCTTAAAACTCCAAAGGAACAAACAACTTAAAACAAAACAAATGCAATATAAGAAAAAGATAAAAAAATAGAAGTAACCAAACCTTAAATGAAAAACTTCACTTCAAAATAAAATGCAGAGATCAGCTATAATCAGGCAGACAACAGCAAGCAAGACAAACAAGCACTCCAGCTAAATAAAGATGCCTCCAAATGTTGTAAGTTAAATGAGAAATGCTCATTTCATTGACCCCAATTTAACTTGGCTAAAGCAGAAAACGTTTTCTCCAAATAATTCCAGCAAGCTGGAACTGCTTACTTGAAGAAGTAAGAAGCATTACAGAATATGCTGCATGTCAAAAGTTCCTTAAAGACAGCTACTACCCCTTATATGGATCCAGGGTAAGATCTCATCTCTTTTGTTTTTAACTTAGTAACTGAACTCTGAGTGCAGTCTTTACCAAATTATTCACTATACCTATGATAAAATGAATATTAAACTGCTGCTAAAATAATCTACACCTCATCTAGTACAGACATTTATATAATTCAAATTTTATTTTCAGAGTTTGATATTTATTTCAGACTATAGTACTTGTGTTTTGTAAACTCACTACATAGGTTCATAGGTTCATAGGATGGTACTAGGCTATCGGCCCTAGGACCTATACAAGCCTAGCCTTAACAATTTCCTGGCTATTTCTTCCCACAGTACTTACTTCCCTGGACCCCTGTCTAGCAGGGTGACTGACATAATCCCCAGGGTGAATTTCCTATCTCCCATCCAATCATCAAGGTTCCTTTTGAAGAGGGCCAAAGAGGCGCTCTGCTTGACATGTATGGGCAGTATATTCCAGAGTCTGGGGAGTCTCTGGATCAGGAACCTATCCCTCCAGCATGTTTTTTTTTCATTGTGATGACAAGGTTTAGATCCCTGGAGCATGTGTCTCTGAGGGATTGGGATTTCTTTAAGTGTAGCATGTCCAACAGCTCTGGGTCTGACATGGCCTTGTATGTTAAGCAGAGATCGCCTCTGAGTAGACTATATGTGATAGAGTATAGGTGGAGTTTTTTTTAGATGGGCAGCATAGGGTATCTGCTTTAGGCCTGTGATCCTTTTAGTGAGGTATTTCTGTGGCCTTTCCAATTGTTGCAGATGTCTTGAGAGGTACATACCAAATGGGATATTGTATTCTATAATGGGTCTAATGAGGGATGAGTACAGTGGGACAATTACCTACTTTTTTCTGGATGAAAAGCCCTTAGTGATGAGTTGTGCCACATAGAATGATTTCCTGACTGTTGTGGTGATGTGGTTATCGAAGGTGAGACCACTTTCCACTTGTGTCCCTAAGTCTCTTATCACACTTTTGGTGTTTAGTGTACTGCCACCTATGTGGTAATTCATGGGTACATGTTTTTTCCCCAAAGGAGATAACTATACATTTCTTGGCATTGAGCTTGAGCCCATGGCTTTGGCACCAAACATCTGTTTCTTTAAGGCCCTTTTGTAGAATATCCACATCATTTGGAGATTCAATAATGGCTCCCAGTTTGCAGTCATCTGTGAACTTTGTTAGCCAGAGTCGCTTAGTGTTGGCCTGTACTTCAGAGAAGTAGATGCCAAACAAGAGCAGTCCCAGGACGGAACCTTGAGGTACTCCACTTGTCACTTGTCTGGAGCTGGATTTGGCGTCGGTTATGTTTACAGTGTGGGTTCTGTCAGTCAGCCAGTTGGCACCCCATCGAGTGATGTAGGGATTGGTGTCAAAGGCCTTGGCGAGGTCCAGATAGGCTGTGTGGACCACCTTACCCTTGTCCACAGCTCTGGAGACTGATTCGAAGAAGTCAGTCAGGTTCAGGAGACAGGATCGTCCCTTCACGAACCCAAACTGCATGGGGTCTAGTGTTTGAAGGTTGCCAGTGTCTTTGTTTATAAAGCTTACGTCAGGATACTGAAATGTGCATTTTGTTACTTTACATATTGTCTTGTTTTTCACTTTATTGTTAATTTTATTGTTATTAGTTTTTGTTTACTGTTGTATATTTGTTTGTCTTCAACATTGACCCAGTTTATAAATGAAAAGTATCCATTGGATAAGCTCACACTCCTAGGTAAATATAAACAATCCCCCGGATTCATGAAGCTCAGCTCAAGGCCGGCGTAAGGCTAGCACTGGCCGTGCAGCATAGATGTGGAGTAGTCACACCATATGCATATTAATGAAGGCGCACAGTCGCCACAGCCACGTGCATAGGAAACGTGCACAAGTGCAAGGGGCGTATCGAAGTTGCGTAGGGAGGTGTGTAAATGTTGGCTTCTGAGGAGCAACCTAAACTGCTGAATATTATATTCCACTAGCAATAGTAATCGTACCTATCAGTGTCCGTGGAGACTGAAACGTATGCAAAGCAGAGTCCCTGCGAACAGAAAATGAAGACTCAAACACAAATGCACGGTAGGGAATAACGGGTCCTTACCCATGAACAAATGACAGGAAAACCATGTGCCTATAGTCCAACGTAGGGTAGATAGCTATACCATGTGGAAGTGAAACGTATCAGATGTTAGCACGCCGCCAGTAGGTACGTCCAGTCCAACAGAGAGGGTCACCAGCTGACTCATAATTTGAGGGAGGGAACATAGCTGTGCAGATGTGTCCATAACAAAATACATGAGGAGAAATGTAGACATAGGTAGTGACCGTATGTCTGAATCATATCCCACAAGCCATGTAATAGTCACATACAAAAGGTATGTCCGTATTTCACATACCAAATGTGATATGAAATAGCATACGCATGTAAACGAAACAGAAGGAGCATATAAACGAGCCATAACAACACGGACACATGTAGGCCGAAAGGAACAGTATGATCCGTACTATCGACCAAGATTACCACCTGTCCCACTTTACGAATGACAGTCCCTCTGTGGGCAGATGTGTCCTGACACAAACTTGTAAAACTGGCAAATGTCCAGAGAATATAGGACATAATTCCTCCGTAGACGTCATGCAATAGTTGCATTAAACATATTTCACTGGACGTATAATACAGAAATGTCATAACAAACAGAATAAGATACCGAAATGCTACAAGAATAAGCTTAGATATAGGCAAGAATTGTAAGTTCTATCTGCCGAACTGACCGTGGGTATGTGTCGGCCTGTAAAATATGCTCTGTTCACCGCAACTGTCACAGTAGGGTTGACACCCCTACAAATGGCCAAAGTGGGACATGTCTGGTACAGACATCAGACTGTACAGGCCGACACATACCCAATGCCAGTACAAAGGACAGAACATAACTGTTTTGCCTACAGAAAAGTGTATTCCTGTAGCATTTTAGTTGCTTAATCTGTTTCTCATAACAGTCAGGTATTTTAGATACTGTTTAATGCAACTATCACATAAAATATAAGAAATATGTTTGTCTTAAAATCACAGAACATTTGCCATGTTGACAATTACATGTCAGGACACAACTGCCCAAAGAGGGACTGTCCCTCGCAAAGTGGGACAGGTGGTAACCCTATGTCACACTGTGGACAATTGAAAAGGTGGAAACACAACCGTTGATTGTGGGGAGGCAATGTCCACAACAGTCAGACATGTGTAAGGAATAGCTTGGACACAGGAAAGGTGCCATCCTACCAATGAGTAGAACAGGCTGACAAAATCCGGAAGGCAGCTGTATAATCCGAACGTGTATGTGACACAGTCAAATGGGTAGTACCCGGATACACCAACCAAGTAATTAAAGTGAAGTAAGGGCGTGTACCTATGTGCGTGAGGTATAGCATGTGGACAGCAAACATGGCAGGGTAGTCCACACAACCGTAAAGGTAACTCTGGCCGTGTCATGGGCCAATAACCAAAGTAGTGCTCTATGGGGTGTGAGTAATTCGCATGTGAGGGGTGTGTGTTTAATGGTAAATCCCTCAAAGGCGATACTTGTGTTGTATGCAGAAAAGGTGAACTGGAGGTGTATGAGGGGGCAGCGGGTGAAGTGGAAGGAAACACAACCTCATGTAGAAACAGCTGCAAGACAAGCAGACAGGCCATAGTGTAGAACACAATCCCATAAACATATAAATATGGAAATATGTAAGACAAATGTATACATACGGCACCATCACATACCCACAGATGGGTCCTGATGAAACTGGCCATAACAAACGCAACGCACCTGGATGCATAATAGCCTACCCAGCATACCCTCCACAACACAAAACCTGCCACCATACCAGAACATCCACCAAATCCAGCCGTACTTGGTCCACTGGTTTGTTGCAGAAACAGCTACACACAGTGACCCCTACGCATATGTAGTAGGTATTGTCACCCTAGGCAGTGTCAGGATTGCAAACCATGTATCCCCTGCAGGTAAAACCCCCTGCATGTTTTTGTGCAGCCACAAAAATCTTTGTTATCTAACTTGTTTTGGTTTTGACCAGTTTTTGGGATATCCCTCACGGGATGGCCAACCTGTGTAAATAGTAGAATGGTTATGACGACATGTTGTCCAATCCAGTAGATATCTGGACACAAGTCAGAACGTGCAGTGGAGGTCCATGACACTGTCCAGCCCTAAGTGGGCATGCATAACCTACCACCCAGGATAAAATACCTTCCCGTGATGCACGTGCCCAGACACGAATAGGAGGGAGAATATAATGCACACATTTGCAAAGTGGAAAACGGCATGACGGCAAGGAAGACACTACGTAAACAGGTCAACCCTGAACAAGTGTGAGGGACACTGACTGTGTGCAGTCATGACTGACCATACCTGTCAACCTGTGAGCAAGATATCTGGACAGAGCCATGAATATAAGTGAGACAAAGGTCCAAAATCAGGGACAATCTGTAAACATATCTCTTAGAAACATAGAATTTGATAGAATAACAGTTTGCACATTGGCTGGAGTATGAAGTCTGAAACCCAACTGTCTGTCAGCACGTTCCGACTGCAGTCTTTAATGCTGAGCTGCTGCTGTGCCAGAACACAACAGCATATTACAGAGGTCCGTGCCATACCAGTCAACTGTCTGGATATTCGCAGAATGACTAGGGTCACCACCTATCCCACTTTGCGAGTAACAATCATTCTGTAGGCAGTTGTGTCCTGTGAAAAAAATCAAGACATAGCAAATGTCCTGAGAGTTTATTCCCTAATTTACTTTAATAGTCACATAAAATGGTTATTTTATATATGAATCCTCAATATGTTATGTGAAGTACCATAAGCAATTCAAATGTTACTAGAATAAGCTATTATATGTACAAAAAAAGATTAAAGTTCAGTACTATGCATGGCTGTAGGTATGTTTGGTCCTGGAAAATCTGGCATCTCTACAGAACATGTCCCACTTTGGGCAGTCGAAAAGGTGGCAACCCCAAGAATGACCACAGGTTGCCTCCGACAATCTGCACCAGTGTGGTAAATAGCTGAGGATTGACGTCACTAAATAATGAGAAATATCCTGAGTATAAGACTCCACAACCCACAGAAAAGTCATGCTAATGCAAGACCTAGCATTCTATCAACGCTGTAAGCTTGTAAGAGCAATCGTTAAAATGTGTCCCTAATTGTCCCCCCATCATGTAGGTTTTGCACAGGTACGGTGCTCTAAGAGGTATGGTCCATACATATTTACAGGAACAGCCCTTCACACTTGTGTAATGTACAACCACATACCTGTAGTCACTTCATGTCCAAAATAACAATCCCCGTAATCCCCAGGTAATAGTCAAATGTGAATGGGAACACCCCTCACCGGGGAGTATGGACTGTAACAAACCCACCCATAATATGTACTGCCAACA
This sequence comes from Protopterus annectens, assembly GCF_019279795.1. Lineage (NCBI taxonomy): Eukaryota > Metazoa > Chordata > Ceratodontiformes > Protopteridae > Protopterus > Protopterus annectens. The sequence goes on along the minus strand of NC_056730.1, from coordinate 1,062,847,891 downwards.
GAATTAGCTGCTGACAGGTGCTCAAACACCAGGGTCTATAAACACAGGTAAAACTTCAAAATAGGCGGATAAGCCCTGTCCATATGCTTCGTCTGACATTTGACCTTGGCCAGGGAAGTTCCATTCACCATGTGGACAAGCCTAAACCCAGATCACTACATGAACACCCTGACAATCAAAGACCTGTATGTGGCTGGACTATATGCCTTGGTGTTCTGCATACCCTCGGAGTGATTAACAATGCAGCCGGAGTCCACAGCAGTAGGCAATAGGGAATGTGTAATATGTAGTACCGCCTTTTTCCCAGCAGGAGAATGGGTGCCTGTGTCGTAGGTGAAGTGGTGAGGCATATGTTGATGTAGCTAAGTGCTATGGGTATGCATATCAATGAGGGAGAACATCAATAGAATAGTGGTTCCAGTATCCAGCCAACGTGAATGCAGTCCCGGTTGACCTACGACCACTGCACATGTAACTTGAAAGTGTAATTAAAGCGTTCGTGCAGTACACACATTTAAATATGTAAAGGTGAACGTGTGTTTCGCAGTAGTTCGTAAACTGGAATACAGATATGTAACTGTTACGGTCAGAGTTATGAAAGTTCAGGGAAGCACAATTATCTATGAAACATATGTAACCCACAATAAAGATATGCAAGTGCGCCTGCGCATGTGTAATCCGCTCACAGAATAGAAAATGAATGGTGTTTTCCCCACGTTCCATATACATGGCTCATACCTGTTAAACCCGTAAAGTACAAAACCGGACAAAGCCACGACAACAACTGGTACAAATAGGGACAATCCCCAGATATTGCCCTAACAAACATAGAAAGTGGATAGAATAACAGGTGTGTCACTAGCATGGATTCTCTGAAGGGTATGAAGTCGTAACCTGAAATGTTTGTCATTATTTACCAATGTCAGTCTTTAATGATATGCCACTAACTTGCCAGATAGACACAAGGTTATGAAAAACTGAGCAAATATAAGAGGCAAACAGCTGTACATGCAGCAGAAATCTGTACAGTTGAAAGGTATGATATGGAGATATATATACACATATATCCACAGACATAATCCAAAGAAATTATGAGATGAGGAATGTACAGACATATGTATATATGTACAGATATATATATATATACACACGCGATACCTGAATAGATATATACACACCAAACATATGTCCCTGTACATATAACACATGTACATAAATAGTGACCTAATATGGATAGACAGACAGACATGCAGGAAAGGAGAATACACCGATGGTTTCCAAGCCATTTCCCGGAAAGTACCAGGGTGACAGGGCCTGCAAGTTCTACACGTTAAACATGAATATAGGTGTCCTTTGTAGGACCCCAAAAATTGATCCGTACGAAATGCGAACCATCATTGATGCAAAAGAATTCACACCTGCAACTACGATATAGCTGTACATGCAACAGTAGCAGGTGCAAGGGTAATAACACATGGGTCGATTGAATGTATGATGTACGAGCAGATATCCGCAGAGTGAGGAATGCTCGGAAGTGTCCTCACACTTTATTATCGCTCACATTAAACATGTCTAATGGGTACTGTGGAGGTGTGTCAGGTATGGGAATCATGGGTATGCAGAATTGGGCCAAGGTGCTGGTTGGCACAGATCTATTATGTACACCCCATGGGAGTGATCAATATACCTATGTGGGTATAGCACACGCCTATATTCACCAAATAGGTGCAACCCACCCACTGGATATTGTGTAAACCATTGGGGGAAGACGTAGGGACCTATATCAGTGTCATGTAGGCGATTATTATGGATGGACATGCATACAACCAAGATGGTAACCATACCTGCCAGAATGTCAGAATAAGCCAGCTGGACTAAGGTATAGTACACGACAGACAAATAGGGACTATATTAAATATACCTCAGACAAAGTCAGACCATTGATAGAATAATTGCATAGTCGGGAATACAAATGTTATGAGAGTTAATAATCATGAAATAGAAATGTCAGTCATGATTACCTAACCGCACAGTCCGTCATGGCTTGCCAGCAATCTATCAGAAAGTCACATTATCATGACAAATGTAACAGACTCATAGGTCAAACCCAAGGGCATATACCCATAATGTGTACAGGTGAGAGGTATGAAGGTAACCCGTCCTAATGAAATGTACAGAACTAGTGATACTAGGTGGACAGGTGAGAAGAAAGATGTCAGGACAAATGACAAAACATGTAGAACTCATAAGCATGTTTGTCCACAAATGTGAATTACAACGTATGGTCTGTGAAAGTCAATGTGGAAGGTTAATAGACTCAAACGACGTGTCCCTCAGGGTGTCATGCAGTGTCACTGATACAGTGTCCAGTCCACCATACTCGTACGTGAGCTCTGCCACTGACGGAAAGCGCAAATACCGGCCTACACATAAGGTACATGATGGAATAAGTAGTGTGGATAAGCACCTGTTGGCCTGTGTGAGGAATATAACCCAGTGGGTGGGTGTGTTCAGCAATAGGAATGTAATGGTAACTGGCCTGTGATGGCACCATGTATTGTGTGTATTGGCGTAACTGTACAAATGTGCAGATGTATGCCTCATATGTGTGGTGTGTTTCTCTCACAATCTGTACCTGCATACCTCTCAACTGTACAGATTTTTGCAGAATGTCCAGATATTTGCCTCATATATTTGGTACATTATTCATAAAATTGTGGTTTTCTGGCAAATAGTGCAAATCATTAAAGACTGAAGTTAGAAAATAATGAGAGACATTTG